>NW_027476183.1:100000-145000 GCF_051020955.1 Megalopta genalis | reverse complement strand
ACTGAATGATTTGATGCATAAAGTTTAATTAAACTCCCATTAGTTTGCCGGGAAACATCGATTCTTCCGATCTAGAAAGAGACAGAGATAGACGATCCGCGTTATGTTAAATATTTCAAGGTTCCCGATTCCACAAAATTATAAAAAGTATACGGCTGTGTAGCGGGGATCAAAACGAGTAATTTCGTGTATAAAGTTTAATTAAACTCCCATTAGTTTGCCGGGAAACATCGATTATTCCGATCTAGAAAGAGACAGAGACAGTCGATCCGCGTTATGTTAAATATCTCAAGGTTACCGATTCCACAAAATTATAAAAAGTATACGGCTGTGTAGCGGGGATCAAAACGAGTAATTTCGTGTATAAAGTTTAATTAATATCCCATTACTTTGCCGGGAAACATCGATTATTCCGATCTAGAAAGAGACAGAGACAGTCGATCCGCGTTATGTTAAATATTTCAAGGTTCCCGATTCCACAAAATTATAAAAAGTATACGGCTGTGTAGCGGGGATCAAAACGAGTAATTTCATGTATAAAGTTTAATTAATCTCCCAATAGTTTGCGGGGAAACATCGATTATTCCGATCTAGAAAGAGACAGAGATAGACGATCCGCGTTATGTTAAATATCTCAAGGTTACCGATTCCACAAAATTATAAAAAGTATACGGCTGTGTAGCGGGGATCAAACCGAGTAATTTCGTGTATAAAGTTTAATTAATATCCCATTAGTTTGCGGGGAAACATCGATTATTCCGATCTAGAAAGAGACAGAGATAGACGATCCGCGTTATGTTAAATATCTCAAGGTTACCGATTCCACAAAATTATAAAAAGTATACGGCTGTGTAGCGGGGATCAAACCGAGTAATTTCGTGTATAAAGTTTAATTAATATCCCATTAGTTTGCCGGGAAACATCGATTATTCCGATCTAGAAAGAGACAGAGACAGTCGATCCGCGTTATGTTAAATATTTCAAGGTTCCCGATTCCACAAAATTATAAAAAGTATACGGCTGTGTAGCGGGGATCAAAACGAGTAATTTCGTGTATAAAGTTTAATTAATATCCCATTAGTTTGCCGGGAAACATCGATTATTCCGATCTAGAAAGAGACAGAGACAGTCGATCCGCGTTATGTTAAATATTTCAAGGTTCCCGATTCCACAAAATTATAAAAAGTATACGGCTGTGTAGCGGGGATCAAAACGAGTAATTTCGTGTATAAAGTTTAATTAATATCCCATTACTTTGCCGGGAAACATCGATTATTCCGATCTAGAAAGAGACAGAGACAGTCGATCCGCGTTATGTTAAATATTTCAAGGTTCCCGATTCCACAAAATTATAAAAAGTATACGGCTGTGTAGCGGGGATCAAAACGAGTAATTTCGTGTATAAAGTTTAATTAATATCCCATTACTTTGCCGGGAAACATCGATTATTCCGATCTAGAAAGAGACAGAGATAGACGATCCGCGTTATGTTAAATATCTCCAGGTTACCGATTCCACAAAATTATAAAAAGTATACGGCTGTGTAGCGGGGATCAAAACGAGTAATTTCATGTATAAAGTTTAATTAATCTCCCAATAGTTTGCGGGGAAACATCGATTCTTCCGATCTAGAAAGAGACAGAGACAGTCGATCCGCGTTATGTTAAATATTTCAAGGTTCCCGATTCCACAAAATTATAAACAGTATACGGCTGTGTAGCAGGGATCAAAACGAGTAGTTTCGTGTATAAAGTTTAATTAATATCCCATTACTTTGCCGGGAAACATCGATTATTCCGATCTAGAAAGAGACAGAGATAGTCGATCCGCGTTATGTTAAATATTTCAAGGTTACCGATTCCACAAAATTATAAAAAGTATACGGCTGTGTAGCGGGGATCAAAACGAGTAATTTCATGTATAAAGTTTAATTAATCTCCCAATAGTTTGCCGGGAAACATCGATTATTCCGATCTAGAAAGAGACAGAGATAGTCGATCCGCGTTATGTTAAATATCTCCAGGTTACCGATTCCACAAAATTATAAAAAGTATACGGCTGTGTAGCGGGGATCAAAACGAGTAATTTCGTGTATAAAGTTTAATTAATATCCCATTACTTTGCCGGGAAACATCGATTATTCCGATCTAGAAAGAGACAGAGACAGTCGATCCGCGTTATGTTAAATATTTCAAGGTTCCCGATTCCACAAAATTATAAAAAGTATACGGCTGTGTAGCAGGGATCAAAACGAGTAGTTTCGTGTATAAAGTTTAATTAATATCCCATTAGTTTGCCGGGAAACATCGATTATTCCGATCTAGAAAGAAACAGAGACAGTCGATCCGCGTTATGTTAAATATCTCCAGGTTACCGATTCCACAAAATTATAAAAAGTATACGGCTGTGTAGCGGGGATCAAAACGAGTAATTTCATGTATAAAGTTTAATTAATCTCCCAATAGTTTGCCGGGAAACATCGATTATTCCGATCTAGAAAGAGACAGAGATAGTCGATCCGCGTTATGTTAAATATCTCCAGGTTACCGATTCCACAAAATTATAAAAAGTATACGGCTGTGTAGCGGGGATCAAAACGAGTAATTTCATGTATAAAGTTTAATTAATCTCCCAATAGTTTGCCGGGAAACATCGATTATTCCGATCTAGAAAGAGACAGAGATAGTCGATCCGCGTTATGTTAAATATTGCAAGGTTCCCGATTCCACAAAATTATAAAAAGTATACGGCTGTGTAGCAGGGATCAAAACGAGTAATTTCGTGTATAAAGTTTAATTAATATCCCATTAGTTTGCCGGGAAACATCAATACTTCGATCGCGCGAGAGAGACAGAGAAACGAACAGTCTTTTTTTCGATTTACGGCTAAAATAAATTTTTCTCATTTTATGCAATAACATATTCTTGCTTAAATAACTTTTTTACATATGGATTAAGCATTTAGAACGATACATTGTTTAAAATAAGGGCACTTTACTCTTGACATTTTACGGTTTTTTCAATTTTCTGAAAAATCCTATCATTAGATTTTTTTAAAAATACGATATTCTTGCTTAACTAACGTTTCTACATAGGGATTAAGCATTTAGAACGAAATCTAATGTCAGAAAATGGCACTTTACTCTTGACATTTTTCGGTTTTTTCAATTTTCTGGGAAATCCTACCATTAGATTTTTTTAAAAATATGATATTCTTGCTTAACTAACGTTTTTACATAGGGATTAAGCATTTAGAACGAAATCTAATGTAGGAAAATGGTACTTTACTCTTGATCGGTACGTTGGGACTGTGAAAATATTCGGGCGTTCCAATCGCTCGTCTGTTGCATCATAGCGCGTCTCGGCGCAATCGACCGATTCGCTCGATCCATTATTTTCGATTTACGGCTAAAATAAATTTTTCTCATTTTATTCAATAACATATTCCTGCTTAAATAACTTTTTTACATATGGATTAAGCATTTAGAACGATACATTATTTAAAATAAGGGCACTTTACTCTTGACATTTTACGGTTTTTTCAATTTTCTGAAAAATCCTATCATTAGATTTTTTTAAAAATACGATATTCTTGCTTAACTAACGTTTCTACATAGGGATTAAGCATTTAGAACGAAATCTAATGTCAGAAAATGGCACTTTACTCTTGACATTTTTCGGTTTTTCCAATTTTCTGGAAAATCCTATCATTAGATTTTTTTAAAAATACGATATTCTTGCTTAACTAACGTTTTTACATAGGGATTAAGCATTTAGAACGAAATCTAATGTAGGAAAATGGTACTTTACTCTTGATCGGTACGTTGGGACTTGGAAAATATTCGGGCGTACGCGGCGCGCTCGACGCTTCGAACAGCTTCGGTGTCCCCATTATTTTCGATTTACGGCTAAAATAAATTTTTCTAATTTTTTTCAATAACATATTCTTGCTTAAATAACTTTTTTACATAGGGATTAAGCATTTAGAACGATACATTGTTTAAAATAATGGCACTTTACTCTTGACATTTTACAGTTTTTTCAATTTTCTGAAAAATCCTATCATTAGATTTTTTTAAAAATACGATATTCTTGCTTAACTAACGTTTCTACATAGGGATTAAGCATTTAGAACGAAATCTAATGTCAGAAAATGGCACTTTACTCTTGACATTTTTCGGTTTTTTCAATTTTCTGGGAAATCCTATCATTAGATTTTTTTAAAAATACGATATTCTTGCTTAACTAACGTTTCTACATAGGGATTAAGCATTTAGAACGAAATCTAATGTAGGAAAATGGTACTTTACTCTTGATCGGTACGGTGGGACTTTGAAAATATTCGGGCGTTCCAATCGCTCGTCTGTTGCATCATAGCGCGTCTCGGCGCAATCGACCGATTCGCCCGACCCATTATTTTGGATTTACGGCTAAAATAAATTTTTCTCATTTTATTCAATAACATATTCTTGCTTAGATAACTTTTTTACATAGGGATTAAGCATTTAGAACGATATAATGTTTAAAATAAGGGCACTTTACTCTTGACATTTTACGGTTTTTTCAATTTTCTGAAAAATCCTATCATTAGATTTTTTTAAAAATACGATATTCTTGCTTAACTAACGTTTTTACATAGGGATTAAGCATTTAGAACGAAATCTAATGTCAGAAAATGGCACTTTACTCTTGACATTTTTCGGTTTTTTCAATTTTCTGGAAAATCCTATCATTAGATTTTTTTAAAAATACGATATTCTTGCTTAACTAACGTTTCTACATAGGGATTAAGCATTTAGAACGAAATCTAATGTAGGAAAATGGTACTTTACTCTTGATCGGTACGTTGGGACTTTGAAAATATTCGGGCGTTCCAATCGCTCGTCTGTTGCATCATAGCGCGTCTCGGCGCAATCGACCGATTCGCTCGATCCATTATTTTCGATTTACGGCTAAAATAAATTTTTCTCATTTTATTCAATAACATATTCCTGCTTAAATAACTTTTTTACATATGGATTAAGCATTTAGAACGATACATTGTTTAAAATAAGGGCACTTTACTCTTGACATTTTACGGTTTTTTCAATTTTCTGAAAAATCCTATCATTAGATTTTTTTAAAAATACGATATTCTTGCTTAACTAACGTTTCTACATAGGGATTAAGCATTTAGAACGAAATCTAATGTCAGAAAATGGCACTTTACTCTTGACATTTTTCGGTTTTTCCAATTTTCTGGAAAATCCTATCATTAGATTTTTTTAAAAATACGATATTCTTGCTTAACTAACGTTTTTACATAGGGATTAAGCATTTAGAACGAAATCTAATGTAGGAAAATGGTACTTTACTCTTGATCGGTACGTTGGGACTTGGAAAATATTCGGGCGTACGCGGCGCGCTCGGCGCTTCGAACAGCTTCGGTGTCCCCATTATTTTCGATTTACGGCTAAAATAAATTTTTCTAATTTTTTTCAATAACATATTCTTGCTTAAATAACTTTTTTACATAGGGATTAAGCATTTAGAACGATACATTGTTTAAAATAATGGCACTTTACTCTTGACATTTTACAGTTTTTTCAATTTTCTGAAAAATCCTATCATTAGATTTTTTTAAAAATACGATATTCTTGCTTAACTAACGTTTCTACATAGGGATTAAGCATTTAGAACGAAATCTAATGTCAGAAAATGGCACTTTACTCTTGACATTTTTCGGTTTTTTCAATTTTCTGGGAAATCCTATCATTAGATTTTTTTAAAAATACGATATTCTTGCTTAACTAACGTTTCTACATAGGGATTAAGCATTTAGAACGAAATCTAATGTAGGAAAATGGTACTTTACTCTTGATCGGTACGGTGGGACTTTGAAAATATTCGGGCGTTCCAATCGCTCGTCTGTTGCATCATAGCGCGTCTCGGCGCAATCGACCGATTCGCCCGACCCATTATTTTGGATTTACGGCTAAAATAAATTTTTCTCATTTTATTCAATAACATATTCTTGCTTAGATAACTTTTTTACATAGGGATTAAGCATTTAGAACGATATAATGTTTAAAATAAGGGCACTTTACTCTTGACATTTTACGGTTTTTTCAATTTTCTGAAAAATCCTATCATTAGATTTTTTTAAAAATACGATATTCTTGCTTAACTAACGTTTTTACATAGGGATTAAGCATTTAGAACGAAATCTAATGTCAGAAAATGGCACTTTACTCTTGACATTTTTCGGTTTTTTCAATTTTCTGGAAAATCCTATCATTAGATTTTTTTAAAAATACGATATTCTTGCTTAACTAACGTTTCTACATAGGGATTAAGCATTTAGAACGAAATCTAATGTAGGAAAATGGTACTTTACTCTTGATCGGTACGTTGGGACTTTGAAAATATTCGGGCGTTCCAATCGCTCGTCTGTTGCATCATAGCGCGTCTCGGCGCAATCGACCGATTCGCTCGATCCATTATTTTCGATTTACGGCTAAAATAAATTTTTCTCATTTTATTCAATAACATATTCCTGCTTAAATAACTTTTTTACATATGGATTAAGCATTTAGAACGATACATTGTTTAAAATAAGGGCACTTTACTCTTGACATTTTACGGTTTTTTCAATTTTCTGAAAAATCCTATCATTAGATTTTTTTAAAAATACGATATTCTTGCTTAACTAACGTTTCTACATAGGGATTAAGCATTTAGAACGAAATCTAATGTCAGAAAATGGCACTTTACTCTTGACATTTTTCGGTTTTTCCAATTTTCTGGAAAATCCTATCATTAGATTTTTTTAAAAATACGATATTCTTGCTTAACTAACGTTTTTACATAGGGATTAAGCATTTAGAACGAAATCTAATGTAGGAAAATGGTACTTTACTCTTGATCGGTACGTTGGGACTTGGAAAATATTCGGGCGTACGCGGCGCGCTCGGCGCTTCGAACAGCTTCGGTGTCCCCATTATTTTCGATTTACGGCTAAAATAAATTTTTCTAATTTTTTTCAATAACATATTCTTGCTTAAATAACTTTTTTACATAGGGATTAAGCATTTAGAACGATACATTGTTTAAAATAATGGCACTTTACTCTTGACATTTTACAGTTTTTTCAATTTTCTGAAAAATCCTATCATTAGATTTTTTTAAAAATACGATATTCTTGCTTAACTAACGTTTCTACATAGGGATTAAGCATTTAGAACGAAATCTAATGTCAGAAAATGGCACTTTACTCTTGACATTTTTCGGTTTTTTCAATTTTCTGGGAAATCCTATCATTAGATTTTTTTAAAAATACGATATTCTTGCTTAACTAACGTTTCTACATAGGGATTAAGCATTTAGAACGAAATCTAATGTAGGAAAATGGTACTTTACTCTTGATCGGTACGGTGGGACTTTGAAAATATTCGGGCGTTCCAATCGCTCGTCTGTTGCATCATAGCGCGTCTCGGCGCAATCGACCGATTCGCCCGACCCATTATTTTGGATTTACGGCTAAAATAAATTTTTCTCATTTTATTCAATAACATATTCTTGCTTAGATAACTTTTTTACATAGGGATTAAGCATTTAGAACGATATAATGTTTAAAATAAGGGCACTTTACTCTTGACATTTTACGGTTTTTTCAATTTTCTGAAAAATCCTATCATTAGATTTTTTTAAAAATACGATATTCTTGCTTAACTAACGTTTCTACATAGGGATTAAGCATTTAGAACGAAATCTAATGTCAGAAAATGGCACTTTACTCTTGACATTTTTCGGTTTTTTCAATTTTCTGGAAAATCCTATCATTAGATTTTTTTAAAAATACGATATTCTTGCTTAACTAACGTTTCTACATAGGGATTAAGCATTTAGAACGAAATCTAATGTAGGAAAATGGTACTTTACTCTTGATCGGTACGGTGGGACTTTGAAAATATTCGGGCGTTCCAATCGCTCGTCTGTTGCATCATAGCGCGTCTCGGCGCAATCGACCGATTCGCTCGACCCATTATTTTGGATTTACGGCTAAAATAAATTTTTCTCATTTTATTCAATAACATATTCTTGCTTAGATAACTTTTTTACATAGGGATTAAGCATTTAGAACGATATAATGTTTAAAATAAGGGCACTTTACTCTTGACATTTTACGGTTTTTTCAATTTTCTGAAAAATCCTATCATTAGATTTTTTTAAAAATACGATATTCTTGCTTAACTAACGTTTCTACATAGGGATTAAGCATTTAGAACGAAATCTAATGTCAGAAAATGGCACTTTACTCTTGACATTTTTCGGTTTTTTCAATTTTCTGGGAAATCCTATCATTAGATTTTTTTAAAAATACGATATTCTTGCTTAACTAACGTTTCTACATAGGGATTAAGCATTTAGAACGAAATCTAATGTAGGAAAATGGTACTTTACTCTTGATCGGTACGGTGGGACTTTGAAAATATTCGGGCGTTCCAATCGCTCGTCTGTTGCATCATAGCGCGTCTCGGCGCAATCGACCGATTCGCCCGACCCATTATTTTGGATTTACGGCTAAAATAAATTTTTCTCATTTTATTCAATAACATATTCTTGCTTAGATAACTTTTTTACATAGGGATTAAGCATTTAGAACGATATAATGTTTAAAATAAGGGCACTTTACTCTTGACATTTTACGGTTTTTTCAATTTTCTGAAAAATCCTATCATTAGATTTTTTTAAAAATACGATATTCTTGCTTAACTAACGTTTCTACATAGGGATTAAGCATTTAGAACGAAATCTAATGTCAGAAAATGGCACTTTACTCTTGACATTTTTCGGTTTTTTCAATTTTCTGGAAAATCCTATCATTAGATTTTTTTAAAAATACGATATTCTTGCTTAACTAACGTTTCTACATAGGGATTAAGCATTTAGAACGAAATCTAATGTAGGAAAATGGTACTTTACTCTTGATCGGTACGGTGGGACTTTGAAAATATTCGGGCGTTCCAATCGCTCGTCTGTTGCATCATAGCGCGTCTCGGCGCAATCGACCGATTCGCTCGACCCATTATTTTGGATTTACGGCTAAAATAAATTTTTCTCATTTTATTCAATAACATATTCTTGCTTAGATAACTTTTTTACATAGGGATTAAGCATTTAGAACGATATAATGTTTAAAATAAGGGCACTTTACTCTTGACATTTTACGGTTTTTTCAATTTTCTGAAAAATCCTATCATTAGATTTTTTTAAAAATACGATATTCTTGCTTAACTAACGTTTCTACATAGGGATTAAGCATTTAGAACGAAATCTAATGTCAGAAAATGGCACTTTACTCTTGACATTTTTCGGTTTTTTCAATTTTCTGGAAAATCCTATCATTAGATTTTTTTAAAAATACGATATTCTTGCTTAACTAACGTTTTTACATAGGGATTAAGCATTTGGAACGAAATCTAATGTAGGAAAATGGTACTTTACTCTTGATCGGTACGGTGGGACTTTGAAAATATTCGGGCGTTCCAATCGCTCGTCTGTTGCATCATAGCGCGTCTCGGCGCAATCGACCGATTCGCTCGACCCATTATTTTGGATTTACGGCTAAAATAAATTTTTCTCATTTTATTCAATAACATATTCTTGCTTAGATAACTTTTTTACATAGGGATTAAGCATTTAGAACGATATAATGTTTAAAATAAGGGCACTTTACTCTTGACATTTTACGGTTTTTTCAATTTTCTGAAAAATCCTATCATTAGATTTTTTTAAAAATACGATATTCTTGCTTAACTAACGTTTCTACATAGGGATTAAGCATTTAGAACGAAATCTAATGTCAGAAAATGGCACTTTACTCTTGACATTTTTCGGTTTTTCCAATTTTCTGGAAAATCCTATCATTAGATTTTTTTAAAAATACGATATTCTTGCTTAACTAACGTTTTTACATAGGGATTAAGCATTTGGAACGAAATCTAATGTAGGAAAATGGTACTTTACTCTTGATCGGTACGGTGGGACTTTGAAAATATTCGGGCGTTCCAATCGCTCGTCTGTTGCATCATAGCGCGTCTCGGCGCAATCGACCGATTCGCTCGACCCATTATTTTCGATTTACGGCTAAAATAAATTTTTCTCATTTTATTCAATAACATATTCTTGCTTAGATAACTTTTTTACATAGGGATTAAGCATTTAGAACGATATAATGTTTAAAATAAGGGCACTTTACTCTTGACATTTTACGGTTTTTTCAATTTTCTGAAAAATCCTATCATTAGATTTTTTTAAAAATACGATATTCTTGCTTAACTAACGTTTCTACATAGGGATTAAGCATTTAGAACGAAATCTAATGTCAGAAAATGGCACTTTACTCTTGACATTTTTCGGTTTTTTCAATTTTCTGGAAAATCCTATCATTAGATTTTTTTAAAAATACGATATTCTTGCTTAACTAACGTTTCTACATAGGGATTAAGCATTTAGAACGAAATCTAATGTAGGAAAATGGTACTTTACTCTTGATCGGTACGTTGGGACTTTGAAAATATTCGGGCGTTCCAAACGCTCGTCTGTTGCATCATAGCGCGTCTCGGCGCAATCGACCGATTCGCTCGATCCATTATTTTCGATTTACGGCTAAAATAAATTTTTCTCATTTTATTCAATAACATATTCCTGCTTAAATAACTTTTTTACATATGGATTAAGCATTTAGAACGATACATTGTTTAAAATAAGGGCACTTTACTCTTGACATTTTACGGTTTTTTCAATTTTCTGAAAAATCCTATGATTAGATTTTTTTAAAAATACGATATCCTTGCTTAACTAACGTTTCTACATAGGGATTAAGCATTTAGAACGAAATCTAATGTCAGAAAATGGCACTTTACTCTTGACATTTTTCGGTTTTTCCAATTTTCTGGAAAATCCTATCATTAGATTTTTTTAAAAATACGATATTCTTGCTTAACTAACGTTTCTACATAGGGATTAAGCATTTAGAACGAAATCTAATGTCAGAAAATGGCACTTTACTCTTGACATTTTTCGGTTTTTTCAATTTTCTGGAAAATCCTATCATTAGATTTTTTTAAAAATACGATATTCTTGCTTAACTAACGTTTCTACATAGGGATTAAGCATTTAGAACGAAATCTAATGTAGGAAAATGGTACTTTACTCTTGATCGGTACGTTGGGACTTTGAAAATATTCGGGCGTTCCAAACGCTCGTCTGTTGCATCATAGCGCGTCTCGGCGCAATCGACCGATTCGCTCGACCCATTATTTTCGATTTACGGCTAAAATAAATTTTTCTCATTTTATTCAATAACATATTCTTGCTTAGATAACTTTTTTACATAGGGATTAAGCATTTAGAACGATATAATGTTTAAAATAAGGGCACTTTACTCTTGACATTTTACGGTTTTTTCAATTTTCTGAAAAATCCTATCATTAGATTTTTTTAAAAATACGATATTCTTGCTTAACTAACGTTTCTACATAGGGATTAAGCATTTAGAACGAAATCTAATGTCAGAAAATGGCACTTTACTCTTGACATTTTTCGGTTTTTTCAATTTTCTGGAAAATCCTATCATTAGATTTTTTTAAAAATACGATATTCTTGCTTAACTAACGTTTCTACATAGGGATTAAGCATTTAGAACGAAATCTAATGTAGGAAAATGGTACTTTACTCTTGATCGGTACGTTGGGACTTTGAAAATATTCGGGCGTTCCAAACGCTCGTCTGTTGCATCATAGCGCGTCTCGGCGCAATCGACCGATTCGCTCGACCCATTATTTTCGATTTACGGCTAAAATAAATTTTTCTCATTTTATTCAATAACATATTCTTGCTTAGATAACTTTTTTACATAGGGATTAAGCATTTAGAACGATATAATGTTTAAAATAAGGGCACTTTACTCTTGACATTTTACGGTTTTTTCAATTTTCTGAAAAATCCTATCATTAGATTTTTTTAAAAATACGATATTCTTGCTTAACTAACGTTTCTACATAGGGATTAAGCATTTAGAACGAAATCTAATGTCAGAAAATTGCACTTTACTCTTGACATTTTTCGGTTTTTTCAATTTTCTGGGAAATCCTACCATTAGATTTTTTTAAAAATATGATATTCTTGCTTAACTAACGTTTTTACATAGGGATTAAGCATTTAGAACGAAATCTAATGTAGGAAAATGGTACTTTACTCTTGATCGGTACGTTGGGACTTTGAAAATATTCGGGCGTTCCAATCGCTCGTCTGTTGCATCATAGCGCGTCTCGGCGCAATCGACCGATTCGCTCGATCCATTATTTTCGATTTACGGCTAAAATAAATTTTTCTCATTTTATTCAATAACATATTCCTGCTTAAATAACTTTTTTACATATGGATTAAGCATTTAGAACGATACATTGTTTAAAATAAGGGCACTTTACTCTTGACATTTTACGGTTTTTTCAATTTTCTGAAAAATCCTATCATTAGATTTTTTTAAAAATACGATATTCTTGCTTAACTAACGTTTCTACATAGGGATTAAGCATTTAGAACGAAATCTAATGTCAGAAAATGGCACTTTACTCTTGACATTTTTCGGTTTTTCCAATTTTCTGGAAAATCCTATCATTAGATTTTTTTAAAAATACGATATTCTTGCTTAACTAACGTTTTTACATAGGGATTAAGCATTTAGAACGAAATCTAATGTAGGAAAATGGTACTTTACTCTTGATCGGTACGTTGGGACTTGGAAAATATTCGGGCGTACGCGGCGCGCTCGGCGCTTCGAACAGCTTCGGTGTCCCCATTATTTTCGATTTACGGCTAAAATAAATTTTTCTAATTTTTTTCAATAACATATTCTTGCTTAAATAACTTTTTTACATAGGGATTAAGCATTTAGAACGATACATTGTTTAAAATAATGGCACTTTACTCTTGACATTTTACAGTTTTTTCAATTTTCTGAAAAATCCTATCATTAGATTTTTTTAAAAATACGATATTCTTGCTTAACTAACGTTTCTACATAGGGATTAAGCATTTAGAACGAAATCTAATGTCAGAAAATGGCACTTTACTCTTGACATTTTTCGGTTTTTTCAATTTTCTGGGAAATCCTACCATTAGATTTTTTTAAAAATATGATATTCTTGCTTAACTAACGTTTTTACATAGGGATTAAGCATTTAGAACGAAATCTAATGTAGGAAAATGGTACTTTACTCTTGATCGGTACGTTGGGACTTTGAAAATATTCGGGCGTTCCAATCGCTCGTCTGTTGCATCATAGCGCGTCTCGGCGCAATCGACCGATTCGCTCGATCCATTATTTTCGATTTACGGCTAAAATAAATTTTTCTCATTTTATTCAATAACATATTCCTGCTTAAATAACTTTTTTACATATGGATTAAGCATTTAGAACGATACATTGTTTAAAATAAGGGCACTTTACTCTTGACATTTTACGGTTTTTTCAATTTTCTGAAAAATCCTATCATTAGATTTTTTTAAAAATACGATATTCTTGCTTAACTAACGTTTCTACATAGGGATTAAGCATTTAGAACGAAATCTAATGTCAGAAAATGGCACTTTACTCTTGACATTTTTCGGTTTTTCCAATTTTCTGGAAAATCCTATCATTAGATTTTTTTAAAAATACGATATTCTTGCTTAACTAACGTTTTTACATAGGGATTAAGCATTTAGAACGAAATCTAATGTAGGAAAATGGTACTTTACTCTTGATCGGTACGTTGGGACTTGGAAAATATTCGGGCGTACGCGGCGCGCTCGGCGCTTCGAACAGCTTCGGTGTCCCCATTATTTTCGATTTACGGCTAAAATAAATTTTTCTAATTTTTTTCAATAACATATTCTTGCTTAAATAACTTTTTTACATAGGGATTAAGCATTTAGAACGATACATTGTTTAAAATAATGGCACTTTACTCTTGACATTTTACAGTTTTTTCAATTTTCTGAAAAATCCTATCATTAGATTTTTTTAAAAATACGATATTCTTGCTTAACTAACGTTTCTACATAGGGATTAAGCATTTAGAACGAAATCTAATGTCAGAAAATGGCACTTTACTCTTGACATTTTTCGGTTTTTTCAATTTTCTGGGAAATCCTATCATTAGATTTTTTTAAAAATACGATATTCTTGCTTAACTAACGTTTCTACATAGGGATTAAGCATTTAGAACGAAATCTAATGTAGGAAAATGGTACTTTACTCTTGATCGGTATGGTGGGACTTTGAAAATATTCGGGCGTTCCAATCGCTCGTCTGTTGCATCATAGCGCGTCTCGGCGCAATCGACCGATTCGCCCGACCCATTATTTTGGATTTACGGCTAAAATAAATTTTTCTCATTTTATTCAATAACATATTCTTGCTTAGATAACTTTTTTACATAGGGATTAAGCATTTAGAACGATATAATGTTTAAAATAAGGGCACTTTACTCTTGACATTTTACGGTTTTTTCAATTTTCTGAAAAATCCTATCATTAGATTTTTTTAAAAATACGATATTCTTGCTTAACTAACGTTTCTACATAGGGATTAAGCATTTAGAACGAAATCTAATGTCAGAAAATGGCACTTTACTCTTGACATTTTTCGGTTTTTTCAATTTTCTGGAAAATCCTATCATTAGATTTTTTTAAAAATACGATATTCTTGCTTAACTAACGTTTCTACATAGGGATTAAGCATTTAGAACGAAATCTAATGTAGGAAAATGGTACTTTACTCTTGATCGGTACGGTGGGACTTTGAAAATATTCGGGCGTTCCAATCGCTCGTCTGTTGCATCATAGCGCGTCTCGGCGCAATCGACCGATTCGCTCGACCCATTATTTTGGATTTACGGCTAAAATAAATTTTTCTCATTTTATTCAATAACATATTCTTGCTTAGATAACTTTTTTACATAGGGATTAAGCATTTAGAACGATATAATGTTTAAAATAAGGGCACTTTACTCTTGACATTTTACGGTTTTTTCAATTTTCTGAAAAATCCTATCATTAGATTTTTTTAAAAATACGATATTCTTGCTTAACTAACGTTTCTACATAGGGATTAAGCATTTAGAACGAAATCTAATGTCAGAAAATGGCACTTTACTCTTGACATTTTTCGGTTTTTTCAATTTTCTGGAAAATCCTATCATTAGATTTTTTTAAAAATACGATATTCTTGCTTAACTAACGTTTTTACATAGGGATTAAGCATTTGGAACGAAATCTAATGTAGGAAAATGGTACTTTACTCTTGATCGGTACGGTGGGACTTTGAAAATATTCGGGCGTTCCAATCGCTCGTCTGTTGCATCATAGCGCGTCTCGGCGCAATCGACCGATTCGCTCGACCCATTATTTTCGATTTACGGCTAAAATAAATTTTTCTCATTTTATTCAATAACATATTCTTGCTTAGATAACTTTTTTACATAGGGATTAAGCATTTAGAACGATATAATGTTTAAAATAAGGGCACTTTACTCTTGACATTTTACGGTTTTTTCAATTTTCTGAAAAATCCTATCATTAGATTTTTTTAAAAATACGATATTCTTGCTTAACTAACGTTTCTACATAGGGATTAAGCATTTAGAACGAAATCTAATGTCAGAAAATGGCACTTTACTCTTGACATTTTTCGGTTTTTTCAATTTTCTGGAAAATCCTATCATTAGATTTTTTTAAAAATACGATATTCTTGCTTAACTAACGTTTCTACATAGGGATTAAGCATTTAGAACGAAATCTAATGTAGGAAAATGGTACTTTACTCTTGATCGGTACGTTGGGACTTTGAAAATATTCGGGCGTTCCAAACGCTCGTCTGTTGCATCATAGCGCGTCTCGGCGCAATCGACCGATTCGCTCGATCCATTATTTTCGATTTACGGCTAAAATAAATTTTTCTCATTTTATTCAATAACATATTCCTGCTTAAATAACTTTTTTACATATGGATTAAGCATTTAGAACGATACATTGTTTAAAATAAGGGCACTTTACTCTTGACATTTTACGGTTTTTTCAATTTTCTGAAAAATCCTATGATTAGATTTTTTTAAAAATACGATATCCTTGCTTAACTAACGTTTCTACATAGGGATTAAGCATTTAGAACGAAATCTAATGTCAGAAAATGGCACTTTACTCTTGACATTTTTCGGTTTTTCCAATTTTCTGGAAAATCCTATCATTAGATTTTTTTAAAAATACGATATTCTTGCTTAACTAACGTTTCTACATAGGGATTAAGCATTTAGAACGAAATCTAATGTCAGAAAATGGCACTTTACTCTTGACATTTTTCGGTTTTTTCAATTTTCTGGAAAATCCTATCATTAGATTTTTTTAAAAATACGATATTCTTGCTTAACTAACGTTTCTACATAGGGATTAAGCATTTAGAACGAAATCTAATGTAGGAAAATGGTACTTTACTCTTGATCGGTACGTTGGGACTTTGAAAATATTCGGGCGTTCCAAACGCTCGTCTGTTGCATCATAGCGCGTCTCGGCGCAATCGACCGATTCGCTCGACCCATTATTTTCGATTTACGGCTAAAATAAATTTTTCTCCTTTTATTCAATAACATATTCTTGCTTAGATAACTTTTTTACATAGGGATTAAGCATTTAGAACGATATAATGTTTAAAATAAGGGCACTTTACTCTTGACATTTTACGGTTTTTTCAATTTTCTGAAAAATCCTATCATTAGATTTTTTTAAAAATACGATATTCTTGCTTAACTAACGTTTCTACATAGGGATTAAGCATTTAGAACGAAATCTAATGTCAGAAAATGGCACTTTACTCTTGACATTTTTCGGTTTTTTCAATTTTCTGGAAAATCCTATCATTAGATTTTTTTAAAAATACGATATTCTTGCTTAACTAACGTTTCTACATAGGGATTAAGCATTTAGAACGAAATCTAATGTAGGAAAATGGTACTTTACTCTTGATCGGTACGTTGGGACTTTGAAAATATTCGGGCGTTCCAAACGCTCGTCTGTTGCATCATAGCGCGTCTCGGCGCAATCGACCGATTCGCTCGACCCATTATTTTGGATTTACGGCTAAAATAAATTTTTCTCATTTTATTCAATAACATATTCTTGCTTAGATAACTTTTTTACATAGGGATTAAGCATTTAGAACGATATAATGTTTAAAATAAGGGCACTTTACTCTTGACATTTTACGGTTTTTTCAATTTTCTGAAAAATCCTATCATTAGATTTTTTTAAAAATACGATATTCTTGCTTAACTAACGTTTCTACATAGGGATTAAGCATTTAGAACGAAATCTAATGTCAGAAAATGGCACTTTACTCTTGACATTTTTCGGTTTTTCCAATTTTCTGGAAAATCCTATCATTAGATTTTTTTAAAAATACGATATTCTTGCTTAACTAACGTTTTTACATAGGGATTAAGCATTTGGAACGAAATCTAATGTAGGAAAATGGTACTTTACTCTTGATCGGTACGGTGGGACTTTGAAAATATTCGGGCGTTCCAATCGCTCGTCTGTTGCATCATAGCGCGTCTCGGCGCAATCGACCGATTCGCTCGACCCATTATTTTCGATTTACGGCTAAAATAAATTTTTCTCATTTTATTCAATAACATATTCTTGCTTAGATAACTTTTTTACATAGGGATTAAGCATTTAGAACGATATAATGTTTAAAATAAGGGCACTTTACTCTTGACATTTTACGGTTTTTTCAATTTTCTGAAAAATCCTATCATTAGATTTTTTTAAAAATACGATATTCTTGCTTAACTAACGTTTCTACATAGGGATTAAGCATTTAGAACGAAATCTAATGTCAGAAAATGGCACTTTACTCTTGACATTTTTCGGTTTTTTCAATTTTCTGGAAAATCCTATCATTAGATTTTTTTAAAAATACGATATTCTTGCTTAACTAACGTTTCTACATAGGGATTAAGCATTTAGAACGAAATCTAATGTAGGAAAATGGTACTTTACTCTTGATCGGTACGTTGGGACTTTGAAAATATTCGGGCGTTCCAAACGCTCGTCTGTTGCATCATAGCGCGTCTCGGCGCAATCGACCGATTCGCTCGATCCATTATTTTCGATTTACGGCTAAAATAAATTTTTCTCATTTTATTCAATAACATATTCCTGCTTAAATAACTTTTTTACATATGGATTAAGCATTTAGAACGATACATTGTTTAAAATAAGGGCACTTTACTCTTGACATTTTACGGTTTTTTCAATTTTCTGAAAAATCCTATGATTAGATTTTTTTAAAAATACGATATCCTTGCTTAACTAACGTTTCTACATAGGGATTAAGCATTTAGAACGAAATCTAATGTCAGAAAATGGCACTTTACTCTTGACATTTTTCGGTTTTTCCAATTTTCTGGAAAATCCTATCATTAGATTTTTTTAAAAATACGATATTCTTGCTTAACTAACGTTTCTACATAGGGATTAAGCATTTAGAACGAAATCTAATGTCAGAAAATGGCACTTTACTCTTGACATTTTTCGGTTTTTTCAATTTTCTGGAAAATCCTATCATTAGATTTTTTTAAAAATACGATATTCTTGCTTAACTAACGTTTCTACATAGGGATTAAGCATTTAGAACGAAATCTAATGTAGGAAAATGGTACTTTACTCTTGATCGGTACGTTGGGACTTTGAAAATATTCGGGCGTTCCAAACGCTCGTCTGTTGCATCATAGCGCGTCTCGGCGCAATCGACCGATTCGCTCGACCCATTATTTTCGATTTACGGCTAAAATAAATTTTTCTCATTTTATTCAATAACATATTCTTGCTTAGATAACTTTTTTACATAGGGATTAAGCATTTAGAACGATATAATGTTTAAAATAAGGGCACTTTACTCTTGACATTTTACGGTTTTTTCAATTTTCTGAAAAATCCTATCATTAGATTTTTTTAAAAATACGATATTCTTGCTTAACTAACGTTTCTACATAGGGATTAAGCATTTAGAACGAAATCTAATGTCAGAAAATGGCACTTTACTCTTGACATTTTTCGGTTTTTTCAATTTTCTGGAAAATCCTATCATTAGATTTTTTTAAAAATACGATATTCTTGCTTAACTAACGTTTCTACATAGGGATTAAGCATTTAGAACGAAATCTAATGTAGGAAAATGGTACTTTACTCTTGATCGGTACGTTGGGACTTTGAAAATATTCGGGCGTTCCAAACGCTCGTCTGTTGCATCATAGCGCGTCTCGGCGCAATCGACCGATTCGCTCGACCCATTATTTTCGATTTACGGCTAAAATAAATTTTTCTCATTTTATTCAATAACATATTCTTGCTTAGATAACTTTTTTACATAGGGATTAAGCATTTAGAACGATATAATGTTTAAAATAAGGGCACTTTACTCTTGACATTTTACGGTTTTTTCAATTTTCTGAAAAATCCTATCATTAGATTTTTTTAAAAATACGATATTCTTGCTTAACTAACGTTTCTACATAGGGATTAAGCATTTAGAACGAAATCTAATGTCAGAAAATGGCACTTTACTCTTGACATTTTTCGGTTTTTCCAATTTTCTGGAAAATCCTATCATTAGATTTTTTTAAAAATACGATATTCTTGCTTAACTAACGTTTTTACATAGGGATTAAGCATTTAGAACGAAATCTAATGTAGGAAAATGGTACTTTACTCTTGATCGGTACGTTGGGACTTGGAAAATATTCGGGCGTACGCGGCGCGCTCGGCGCTTCGAACAGCTTCGGTGTCCCCATTATTTTCGATTTACGGCTAAAATAAATTTTTCTAATTTTTTTCAATAACATATTCTTGCTTAAATAACTTTTTTACATAGGGATTAAGCATTTAGAACGATACATTGTTTAAAATAATGGCACTTTACTCTTGACATTTTACAGTTTTTTCAATTTTCTGAAAAATCCTATCATTAGATTTTTTTAAAAATACGATATTCTTGCTTAACTAACGTTTCTACATAGGGATTAAGCATTTAGAACGAAATCTAATGTCAGAAAATGGCACTTTACTCTTGACATTTTTCGGTTTTTTCAATTTTCTGGGAAATCCTACCATTAGATTTTTTTAAAAATATGATATTCTTGCTTAACTAACGTTTTTACATAGGGATTAAGCATTTAGAACGAAATCTAATGTAGGAAAATGGTACTTTACTCTTGATCGGTACGTTGGGACTTTGAAAATATTCGGGCGTTCCAATCGCTCGTCTGTTGCATCATAGCGCGTCTCGGCGCAATCGACCGATTCGCTCGATCCATTATTTTCGATTTACGGCTAAAATAAATTTTTCTCATTTTATTCAATAACATATTCCTGCTTAAATAACTTTTTTACATATGGATTAAGCATTTAGAACGATACATTGTTTAAAATAAGGGCACTTTACTCTTGACATTTTACGGTTTTTTCAATTTTCTGAAAAATCCTATCATTAGATTTTTTTAAAAATACGATATTCTTGCTTAACTAACGTTTCTACATAGGGATTAAGCATTTAGAACGAAATCTAATGTCAGAAAATGGCACTTTACTCTTGACATTTTTCGGTTTTTCCAATTTTCTGGAAAATCCTATCATTAGATTTTTTTAAAAATACGATATTCTTGCTTAACTAACGTTTTTACATAGGGATTAAGCATTTAGAACGAAATCTAATGTAGGAAAATGGTACTTTACTCTTGATCGGTACGTTGGGACTTGGAAAATATTCGGGCGTACGCGGCGCGCTCGGCGCTTCGAACAGCTTCGGTGTCCCCATTATTTTCGATTTACGGCTAAAATAAATTTTTCTAATTTTTTTCAATAACATATTCTTGCTTAAATAACTTTTTTACATAGGGATTAAGCATTTAGAACGATACATTGTTTAAAATAATGGCACTTTACTCTTGACATTTTACAGTTTTTTCAATTTTCTGAAAAATCCTATCATTAGATTTTTTTAAAAATACGATATTCTTGCTTAACTAACGTTTCTACATAGGGATTAAGCATTTAGAACGAAATCTAATGTCAGAAAATGGCACTTTACTCTTGACATTTTTCGGTTTTTTCAATTTTCTGGGAAATCCTATCATTAGATTTTTTTAAAAATACGATATTCTTGCTTAACTAACGTTTCTACATAGGGATTAAGCATTTAGAACGAAATCTAATGTAGGAAAATGGTACTTTACTCTTGATCGGTATGGTGGGACTTTGAAAATATTCGGGCGTTCCAATCGCTCGTCTGTTGCATCATAGCGCGTCTCGGCGCAATCGACCGATTCGCCCGACCCATTATTTTGGATTTACGGCTAAAATAAATTTTTCTCATTTTATTCAATAACATATTCTTGCTTAGATAACTTTTTTACATAGGGATTAAGCATTTAGAACGATATAATGTTTAAAATAAGGGCACTTTACTCTTGACATTTTACGGTTTTTTCAATTTTCTGAAAAATCCTATCATTAGATTTTTTTAAAAATACGATATTCTTGCTTAACTAACGTTTCTACATAGGGATTAAGCATTTAGAACGAAATCTAATGTCAGAAAATGGCACTTTACTCTTGACATTTTTCGGTTTTTTCAATTTTCTGGAAAATCCTATCATTAGATTTTTTTAAAAATACGATATTCTTGCTTAACTAACGTTTCTACATAGGGATTAAGCATTTAGAACGAAATCTAATGTAGGAAAATGGTACTTTACTCTTGATCGGTACGGTGGGACTTTGAAAATATTCGGGCGTTCCAATCGCTCGTCTGTTGCATCATAGCGCGTCTCGGCGCAATCGACCGATTCGCTCGACCCATTATTTTGGATTTACGGCTAAAATAAATTTTTCTCATTTTATTCAATAACATATTCTTGCTTAGATAACTTTTTTACATAGGGATTAAGCATTTAGAACGATATAATGTTTAAAATAAGGGCACTTTACTCTTGACATTTTACGGTTTTTTCAATTTTCTGAAAAATCCTATCATTAGATTTTTTTAAAAATACGATATTCTTGCTTAACTAACGTTTCTACATAGGGATTAAGCATTTAGAACGAAATCTAATGTCAGAAAATGGCACTTTACTCTTGACATTTTTCGGTTTTTTCAATTTTCTGGAAAATCCTATCATTAGATTTTTTTAAAAATACGATATTCTTGCTTAACTAACGTTTTTACATAGGGATTAAGCATTTGGAACGAAATCTAATGTAGGAAAATGGTACTTTACTCTTGATCGGTACGGTGGGACTTTGAAAATATTCGGGCGTTCCAATCGCTCGTCTGTTGCATCATAGCGCGTCTCGGCGCAATCGACCGATTCGCTCGACCCATTATTTTGGATTTACGGCTAAAATAAATTTTTCTCATTTTATTCAATAACATATTCTTGCTTAGATAACTTTTTTACATAGGGATTAAGCATTTAGAACGATATAATGTTTAAAATAAGGGCACTTTACTCTTGACATTTTACGGTTTTTTCAATTTTCTGAAAAATCCTATCATTAGATTTTTTTAAAAATACGATATTCTTGCTTAACTAACGTTTCTACATAGGGATTAAGCATTTAGAACGAAATCTAATGTCAGAAAATGGCACTTTACTCTTGACATTTTTCGGTTTTTCCAATTTTCTGGAAAATCCTATCATTAGATTTTTTTAAAAATACGATATTCTTGCTTAACTAACGTTTTTACATAGGGATTAAGCATTTGGAACGAAATCTAATGTAGGAAAATGGTACTTTACTCTTGATCGGTACGGTGGGACTTTGAAAATATTCGGGCGTTCCAATCGCTCGTCTGTTGCATCATAGCGCGTCTCGGCGCAATCGACCGATTCGCTCGACCCATTATTTTCGATTTACGGCTAAAATAAATTTTTCTCATTTTATTCAATAACATATTCTTGCTTAGATAACTTTTTTACATAGGGATTAAGCATTTAGAACGATATAATGTTTAAAATAAGGGCACTTTACTCTTGACATTTTACGGTTTTTTCAATTTTCTGAAAAATCCTATCATTAGATTTTTTTAAAAATACGATATTCTTGCTTAACTAACGTTTCTACATAGGGATTAAGCATTTAGAACGAAATCTAATGTCAGAAAATGGCACTTTACTCTTGACATTTTTCGGTTTTTTCAATTTTCTGGAAAATCCTATCATTAGATTTTTTTAAAAATACGATATTCTTGCTTAACTAACGTTTCTACATAGGGATTAAGCATTTAGAACGAAATCTAATGTAGGAAAATGGTACTTTACTCTTGATCGGTACGTTGGGACTTTGAAAATATTCGGGCGTTCCAAACGCTCGTCTGTTGCATCATAGCGCGTCTCGGCGCAATCGACCGATTCGCTCGATCCATTATTTTCGATTTACGGCTAAAATAAATTTTTCTCATTTTATTCAATAACATATTCCTGCTTAAATAACTTTTTTACATATGGATTAAGCATTTAGAACGATACATTGTTTAAAATAAGGGCACTTTACTCTTGACATTTTACGGTTTTTTCAATTTTCTGAAAAATCCTATGATTAGATTTTTTTAAAAATACGATATCCTTGCTTAACTAACGTTTCTACATAGGGATTAAGCATTTAGAACGAAATCTAATGTCAGAAAATGGCACTTTACTCTTGACATTTTTCGGTTTTTCCAATTTTCTGGAAAATCCTATCATTAGATTTTTTTAAAAATACGATATTCTTGCTTAACTAACGTTTCTACATAGGGATTAAGCATTTAGAACGAAATCTAATGTCAGAAAATGGCACTTTACTCTTGACATTTTTCGGTTTTTTCAATTTTCTGGAAAATCCTATCATTAGATTTTTTTAAAAATACGATATTCTTGCTTAACTAACGTTTCTACATAGGGATTAAGCATTTAGAACGAAATCTAATGTAGGAAAATGGTACTTTACTCTTGATCGGTACGTTGGGACTTTGAAAATATTCGGGCGTTCCAAACGCTCGTCTGTTGCATCATAGCGCGTCTCGGCGCAATCGACCGATTCGCTCGACCCATTATTTTCGATTTACGGCTAAAATAAATTTTTCTCCTTTTATTCAATAACATATTCTTGCTTAGATAACTTTTTTACATAGGGATTAAGCATTTAGAACGATATAATGTTTAAAATAAGGGCACTTTACTCTTGACATTTTACGGTTTTTTCAATTTTCTGAAAAATCCTATCATTAGATTTTTTTAAAAATACGATATTCTTGCTTAACTAACGTTTCTACATAGGGATTAAGCATTTAGAACGAAATCTAATGTCAGAAAATGGCACTTTACTCTTGACATTTTTCGGTTTTTTCAATTTTCTGGAAAATCCTATCATTAGATTTTTTTAAAAATACGATATTCTTGCTTAACTAACGTTTCTACATAGGGATTAAGCATTTAGAACGAAATCTAATGTAGGAAAATGGTACTTTACTCTTGATCGGTACGTTGGGACTTTGAAAATATTCGGGCGTTCCAAACGCTCGTCTGTTGCATCATAGCGCGTCTCGGCGCAATCGACCGATTCGCTCGACCCATTATTTTCGATTTACGGCTAAAATAAATTTTTCTCATTTTATTCAATAACATATTCTTGCTTAGATAACTTTTTTACATAGGGATTAAGCATTTAGAACGATATAATGTTTAAAATAAGGGCACTTTACTCTTGACATTTTACGGTTTTTTCAATTTTCTGAAAAATCCTATCATTAGATTTTTTTAAAAATACGATATTCTTGCTTAACTAACGTTTCTACATAGGGATTAAGCATTTAGAACGAAATCTAATGTCAGAAAATTGCACTTTACTCTTGACATTTTTCGGTTTTTTCAATTTTCTGGGAAATCCTACCATTAGATTTTTTTAAAAATATGATATTCTTGCTTAACTAACGTTTTTACATAGGGATTAAGCATTTAGAACGAAATCTAATGTAGGAAAATGGTACTTTACTCTTGATCGGTACGTTGGGACTTTGAAAATATTCGGGCGTTCCAATCGCTCGTCTGTTGCATCATAGCGCGTCTCGGCGCAATCGACCGATTCGCTCGATCCATTATTTTCGATTTACGGCTAAAATAAATTTTTCTCATTTTATTCAATAACATATTCCTGCTTAAATAACTTTTTTACATATGGATTAAGCATTTAGAACGATACATTGTTTAAAATAAGGGCACTTTACTCTTGACATTTTACGGTTTTTTCAATTTTCTGAAAAATCCTATCATTAGATTTTTTTAAAAATACGATATTCTTGCTTAACTAACGTTTCTACATAGGGATTAAGCATTTAGAACGAAATCTAATGTCAGAAAATGGCACTTTACTCTTGACATTTTTCGGTTTTTCCAATTTTCTGGAAAATCCTATCATTAGATTTTTTTAAAAATACGATATTCTTGCTTAACTAACGTTTTTACATAGGGATTAAGCATTTAGAACGAAATCTAATGTAGGAAAATGGTACTTTACTCTTGATCGGTACGTTGGGACTTGGAAAATATTCGGGCGTACGCGGCGCGCTCGGCGCTTCGAACAGCTTCGGTGTCCCCATTATTTTCGATTTACGGCTAAAATAAATTTTTCTAATTTTTTTCAATAACATATTCTTGCTTAAATAACTTTTTTACATAGGGATTAAGCATTTAGAACGATACATTGTTTAAAATAATGGCACTTTACTCTTGACATTTTACAGTTTTTTCAATTTTCTGAAAAATCCTATCATTAGATTTTTTTAAAAATACGATATTCTTGCTTAACTAACGTTTCTACATAGGGATTAAGCATTTAGAACGAAATCTAATGTCAGAAAATGGCACTTTACTCTTGACATTTTTCGGTTTTTTCAATTTTCTGGGAAATCCTACCATTAGATTTTTTTAAAAATATGATATTCTTGCTTAACTAACGTTTTTACATAGGGATTAAGCATTTAGAACGAAATCTAATGTAGGAAAATGGTACTTTACTCTTGATCGGTACGTTGGGACTTTGAAAATATTCGGGCGTTCCAATCGCTCGTCTGTTGCATCATAGCGCGTCTCGGCGCAATCGACCGATTCGCTCGATCCATTATTTTCGATTTACGGCTAAAATAAATTTTTCTCATTTTATTCAATAACATATTCCTGCTTAAATAACTTTTTTACATATGGATTAAGCATTTAGAACGATACATTGTTTAAAATAAGGGCACTTTACTCTTGACATTTTACGGTTTTTTCAATTTTCTGAAAAATCCTATCATTAGATTTTTTTAAAAATACGATATTCTTGCTTAACTAACGTTTCTACATAGGGATTAAGCATTTAGAACGAAATCTAATGTCAGAAAATGGCACTTTACTCTTGACATTTTTCGGTTTTTCCAATTTTCTGGAAAATCCTATCATTAGATTTTTTTAAAAATACGATATTCTTGCTTAACTAACGTTTTTACATAGGGATTAAGCATTTAGAACGAAATCTAATGTAGGAAAATGGTACTTTACTCTTGATCGGTACGTTGGGACTTTGAAAATATTCGGGCGTACGCGGCGCGCTCGGCGCTTCGAACAGCTCCGGTGTCCCCATTATTTTCGATTTACGGCTAAAATAAATTTTTCTAATTTTTTTCAATAACATATTCTTGCTTAGATAACTTTTTTACATAGGGATTAAGCATTTAGAACGATATAATGTTTAAAATAAGGGCACTTTACTCTTGACATTTTACGGTTTTTTCAATTTTCTGAAAAATCCTATCATTAGATTTTTTTAAAAATACGATATTCTTGCTTAACTAACGTTTCTACATAGGGATTAAGCATTTAGAACGAAATCTAATGTCAGAAAATGGCACTTTACTCTTGACATTTTTCGGTTTTTCCAATTTTCTGGAAAATCCTATCATTAGATTTTTTTAAAAATACGATATTCTTGCTTAACTAACGTTTTTACATAGGGATTAAGCATTTAGAACGAAATCTAATGTAGGAAAATGGTACTTTACTCTTGATCGGTACGTTGGGACTTTGAAAATATTCGGGCGTTCCAAACGCTCGTCTGTTGCATCATAGCGCGTCTCGGCGCAATCGACCGATTCGCTCGATCCATTATTTTCGATTTACGGCTAAAATAAATTTTTCTCATTTTATTCAATAACATATTCCTGCTTAAATAACTTTTTTACATATGGATTAAGCATTTAGAACGATACATTGTTTAAAATAAGGGCACTTTACTCTTGACATTTTACGGTTTTTTCAATTTTCTGAAAAATCCTATCATTAGATTTTTTTAAAAATACGATATCCTTGCTTAACTAACGTTTCTACATAGGGATTAAGCATTTAGAACGAAATCTAATGTCAGAAAATGGCACTTTACTCTTGACATTTTTCGGTTTTTCCAATTTTCTGGAAAATCCTATCATTAGATTTTTTTAAAAATACGATATTCTTGCTTAACTAACGTTTCTACATAGGGATTAAGCATTTAGAACGAAATCTAATGTCAGAAAATGGCACTTTACTCTTGACATTTTTCGGTTTTTTCAATTTTCTGGAAAATCCTATCATTAGATTTTTTTAAAAATACGATATTCTTGCTTAACTAACGTTTCTACATAGGGATTAAGCATTTAGAACGAAATCTAATGTAGGAAAATGGTACTTTACTCTTGATCGGTACGTTGGGACTTTGAAAATATTCGGGCGTTCCAAACGCTCGTCTGTTGCATCATAGCGCGTCTCGGCGCAATCGACCGATTCGCTCGACCCATTATTTTCGATTTACGGCTAAAATAAATTTTTCTCATTTTATTCAATAACATATTCTTGCTTAGATAACTTTTTTACATAGGGATTAAGCATTTAGAACGATATAATGTTTAAAATAAGGGCACTTTACTCTTGACATTTTACGGTTTTTTCAATTTTCTGAAAAATCCTATCATTAGATTTTTTTAAAAATACGATATTCTTGCTTAACTAACGTTTCTACATAGGGATTAAGCATTTAGAACGAAATCTAATGTCAGAAAATGGCACTTTACTCTTGACATTTTTCGGTTTTTTCAATTTTCTGGAAAATCCTATCATTAGATTTTTTTAAAAATACGATATTCTTGCTTAACTAACGTTTCTACATAGGGATTAAGCATTTAGAACGAAATCTAATGTAGGAAAATGGTACTTTACTCTTGATCGGTACGTTGGGACTTTGAAAATATTCGGGCGTTCCAAACGCTCGTCTGTTGCATCATAGCGCGTCTCGGCGCAATCGACCGATTCGCTCGATCCATTATTTTCGATTTACGGCTAAAATAAATTTTTCTCATTTTATTCAATAACATATTCCTGCTTAAATAACTTTTTTACATATGGATTAAGCATTTAGAACGATACATTGTTTAAAATAAGGGCACTTTACTCTTGACATTTTACGGTTTTTTCAATTTTCTGAAAAATCCTATCATTAGATTTTTTTAAAAATACGATATTCTTGCTTAACTAACGTTTCTACATAGGGATTAAGCATTTAGAACGAAATCTAATGTCAGAAAATGGCACTTTACTCTTGACATTTTTCGGTTTTTCCAATTTTCTGGAAAATCCTATCATTAGATTTTTTTAAAAATACGATATTCTTGCTTAACTAACGTTTTTACATAGGGATTAAGCATTTAGAACGAAATCTAATGTAGGAAAATGGTACTTTACTCTTGATCGGTACGTTGGGACTTTGAAAATATTCGGGCGTTCCAAACGCTCGTCTGTTGCATCATAGCGCGTCTCGGCGCAATCGACCGATTCGCTCGATCCATTATTTTCGATTTACGGCTAAAATAAATTTTTCTCATTTTATTCAATAACATATTCCTGCTTAAATAACTTTTTTACATATGGATTAAGCATTTAGAACGATACATTGTTTAAAATAAGGGCACTTTACTCTTGACATTTTACGGTTTTTTCAATTTTCTGAAAAATCCTATCATTAGATTTTTTTAAAAATACGATATTCTTGCTTAACTAACGTTTCTACATAGGGATTAAGCATTTAGAACGAAATCTAATGTCAGAAAATGGCACTTTACTCTTGACATTTTTCGGTTTTTCCAATTTTCTGGAAAATCCTATCATTAGATTTTTTTAAAAATACGATATTCTTGCTTAACTAACGTTTCTACATAGGGATTAAGCATTTAGAACGAAATCTAATGTCAGAAAATGGCACTTTACTCTTGACATTTTTCGGTTTTTTCAATTTTCTGGAAAATCCTATCATTAGATTTTTTTAAAAATACGATATTCTTGCTTAACTAACGTTTCTACATAGGGATTAAGCATTTAGAACGAAATCTAATGTAGGAAAATGGTACTTTACTCTTGATCGGTACGTTGGGACTTTGAAAATATTCGGGCGTTCCAAACGCTCGTCTGTTGCATCATAGCGCGTCTCGGCGCAATCGACCGATTCGCTCGACCCATTATTTTCGATTTACGGCTAAAATAAATTTTTCTCATTTTATTCAATAACATATTCTTGCTTAGATAACTTTTTTACATAGGGATTAAGCATTTAGAACGATATAATGTTTAAAATAAGGGCACTTTACTCTTGACATTTTACGGTTTTTTCAATTTTCTGAAAAATCCTATCATTAGATTTTTTTAAAAATACGATATTCTTGCTTAACTAACGTTTCTACATAGGGATTAAGCATTTAGAACGAAATCTAATGTCAGAAAATGGCACTTTACTCTTGACATTTTTCGGTTTTTTCAATTTTCTGGAAAATCCTATCATTAGATTTTTTTAAAAATACGATATTCTTGCTTAACTAACGTTTCTACATAGGGATTAAGCATTTAGAACGAAATCTAATGTAGGAAAATGGTACTTTACTCTTGATCGGTACGTTGGGACTTTGAAAATATTCGGGCGTTCCAAACGCTCGTCTGTTGCATCATAGCGCGTCTCGGCGCAATCGACCGATTCGCTCGATCCATTATTTTCGATTTACGGCTAAAATAAATTTTTCTCATTTTATTCAATAACATATTCCTGCTTAAATAACTTTTTTACATATGGATTAAGCATTTAGAACGATACATTGTTTAAAATAAGGGCACTTTACTCTTGACATTTTACGGTTTTTTCAATTTTCTGAAAAATCCTATCATTAGATTTTTTTAAAAATACGATATTCTTGCTTAACTAACGTTTCTACATAGGGATTAAGCATTTAGAACGAAATCTAATGTCAGAAAATGGCACTTTACTCTTGACATTTTTCGGTTTTTTCAATTTTCTGGAAAATCCTATCATTAGATTTTTTTAAAAATACGATATTCTTGCTTAACTAACGTTTCTACATAGGGATTAAGCATTTAGAACGAAATCTAATGTAGGAAAATGGTACTTTACTCTTGATCGGTACGTTGGGACTTTGAAAATATTCGGGCGTTCCAAACGCTCGTCTGTTGCATCATAGCGCGTCTCGGCGCAATCGACCGATTCGCTCGATCCATTATTTTCGATTTACGGCTAAAATAAATTTTTCTCATTTTATTCAATAACATATTCCTGCTTAAATAACTTTTTTACATATGGATTAAGCATTTAGAACGATACATTGTTTAAAATAAGGGCACTTTACTCTTGACATTTTACGGTTTTTTCAATTTTCTGAAAAATCCTATCATTAGATTTTTTTAAAAATACGATATTCTTGCTTAACTAACGTTTCTACATAGGGATTAAGCATTTAGAACGAAATCTAATGTCAGAAAATGGCACTTTACTCTTGACATTTTTCGGTTTTTCCAATTTTCTGGAAAATCCTATCATTAGATTTTTTTAAAAATACGATATTCTTGCTTAACTAACGTTTCTACATAGGGATTAAGCATTTAGAACGAAATCTAATGTCAGAAAATGGCACTTTACTCTTGACATTTTTCGGTTTTTTCAATTATCTGGAAAATCCTATCATTAGATTTTTTTAAAAATACGATATTCTTGCTTAACTAACGTTTCTACATAGGGATTAAGCATTTAGAACGAAATCTAATGTAGGAAAATGGTACTTTACTCTTGATCGGTACGTTGGGACTTTGAAAATATTCGGGCGTTCCAAACGCTCGTCTGTTGCATCATAGCGCGTCTCGGCGCAATCGACCGATTCGCTCGACCCATTATTTTCGATTTACGGCTAAAATAAATTTTTCTCATTTTATTCAATAACATATTCTTGCTTAGATAACTTTTTTACATAGGGATTAAGCATTTAGAACGATATAATGTTTAAAATAAGGGCACTTTACTCTTGACATTTTACGGTTTTTTCAATTTTCTGAAAAATCCTATCATTAGATTTTTTTAAAAATACGATATTCTTGCTTAACTAACGTTTCTACATAGGGATTAAGCATTTAGAACGAAATCTAATGTCAGAAAATGGCACTTTACTCTTGACATTTTTCGGTTTTTTCAATTTTCTGGAAAATCCTATCATTAGATTTTTTTAAAAATACGATATTCTTGCTTAACTAACGTTTCTACATAGGGATTAAGCATTTAGAACGAAATCTAATGTAGGAAAATGGTACTTTACTCTTGATCGGTACGTTGGGACTTTGAAAATATTCGGGCGTTCCAAACGCTCGTCTGTTGCATCATAGCGCGTCTCGGCGCAATCGACCGATTCGCTCGATCCATTATTTTCGATTTACGGCTAAAATAAATTTTTCTCATTTTATTCAATAACATATTCCTGCTTAAATAACTTTTTTACATATGGATTAAGCATTTAGAACGATACATTGTTTAAAATAAGGGCACTTTACTCTTGACATTTTACGGTTTTTTCAATTTTCTGAAAAATCCTATCATTAGATTTTTTTAAAAATACGATATTCTTGCTTAACTAACGTTTCTACATAGGGATTAAGCATTTAGAACGAAATCTAATGTCAGAAAATGGCACTTTACTCTTGACATTTTTCGGTTTTTTCAATTTTCTGGAAAATCCTATCATTAGATTTTTTTAAAAATACGATATTCTTGCTTAACTAACGTTTCTACATAGGGATTAAGCATTTAGAACGAAATCTAATGTAGGAAAATGGTACTTTACTCTTGATCGGTACGTTGGGACTTTGAAAATATTCGGGCGTTCCAAACGCTCGTCTGTTGCATCATAGCGCGTCTCGGCGCAATCGACCGATTCGCTCGACCCATTATTTTCGATTTACGGCTAAAATAAATTTTTCTCATTTTATTCAATAACATATTCTTGCTTAGATAACTTTTTTACATAGGGATTAAGCATTTAGAACGATATAATGTTTAAAATAAGGGCACTTTACTCTTGACATTTTACGGTTTTTTCAATTTTCTGAAAAATCCTATCATTAGATTTTTTTAAAAATACGATATTCTTGCTTAACTAACGTTTCTACATAGGGATTAAGCATTTAGAACGAAATCTAATGTCAGAAAATGGCACTTTACTCTTGACATTTTTCGGTTTTTTCAATTTTCTGGAAAATCCTATCATTAGATTTTTTTAAAAATACGATATTCTTGCTTAACTAACGTTTCTACATAGGGATTAAGCATTTAGAACGAAATCTAATGTAGGAAAATGGTACTTTACTCTTGATCGGTACGTTGGGACTTTGAAAATATTCGGGCGTTCCAAACGCTCGTCTGTTGCATCATAGCGCGTCTCGGCGCAATCGACCGATTCGCTCGATCCATTATTTTCGATTTACGGCTAAAATAAATTTTTCTCATTTTATTCAATAACATATTCCTGCTTAAATAACTTTTTTACATATGGATTAAGCATTTAGAACGATACATTGTTTAAAATAAGGGCACTTTACTCTTGACATTTTACGGTTTTTTCAATTTTCTGAAAAATCCTATCATTAGATTTTTTTAAAAATACGATATTCTTGCTTAACTAACGTTTCTACATAGGGATTAAGCATTTAGAACGAAATCTAATGTCAGAAAATGGCACTTTACTCTTGACATTTTTCGGTTTTTCCAATTTTCTGGAAAATCCTATCATTAGATTTTTTTAAAAATACGATATTCTTGCTTAACTAACGTTTCTACATAGGGATTAAGCATTTAGAACGAAATCTAATGTCAGAAAATGGCACTTTACTCTTGACATTTTTCGGTTTTTTCAATTTTCTGGAAAATCCTATCATTAGATTTTTTTAAAAATACGATATTCTTGCTTAACTAACGTTTCTACATAGGGATTAAGCATTTAGAACGAAATCTAATGTAGGAAAATGGTACTTTACTCTTGATCGGTACGTTGGGACTTTGAAAATATTCGGGCGTTCCAAACGCTCGTCTGTTGCATCATAGCGCGTCTCGGCGCAATCGACCGATTCGCTCGACCCATTATTTTCGATTTACGGCTAAAATAAATTTTTCTCATTTTATTCAATAACATATTCTTGCTTAGATAACTTTTTTACATAGGGATTAAGCATTTAGAACGATATAATGTTTAAAATAAGGGCACTTTACTCTTGACATTTTACGGTTTTTTCAATTTTCTGAAAAATCCTATCATTAGATTTTTTTAAAAATACGATATTCTTGCTTAACTAACGTTTCTACATAGGGATTAAGCATTTAGAACGAAATCTAATGTCAGAAAATGGCACTTTACTCTTGACATTTTTCGGTTTTTTCAATTTTCTGGAAAATCCTATCATTAGATTTTTTTAAAAATACGATATTCTTGCTTAACTAACGTTTCTACATAGGGATTAAGCATTTAGAACGAAATCTAATGTAGGAAAATGGTACTTTACTCTTGATCGGTACGTTGGGACTTTGAAAATATTCGGGCGTTCCAAACGCTCGTCTGTTGCATCATAGCGCGTCTCGGCGCAATCGACCGATTCGCTCGATCCATTATTTTCGATTTACGGCTAAAATAAATTTTTCTCATTTTATTCAATAACATATTCCTGCTTAAATAACTTTTTTACATATGGATTAAGCATTTAGAACGATACATTGTTTAAAATAAGGGCACTTTACTCTTGACATTTTACGGTTTTTTCAATTTTCTGAAAAATCCTATCATTAGATTTTTTTAAAAATACGATATTCTTGCTTAACTAACGTTTCTACATAGGGATTAAGCATTTAGAACGAAATCTAATGTCAGAAAATGGCACTTTACTCTTGACATTTTTCGGTTTTTCCAATTTTCTGGAAAATCCTATCATTAGATTTTTTTAAAAATACGATATTCTTGCTTAACTAACGTTTCTACATAGGGATTAAGCATTTAGAACGAAATCTAATGTCAGAAAATGGCACTTTACTCTTGACATTTTTCGGTTTTTTCAATTTTCTGGAAAATCCTATCATTAGATTTTTTTAAAAATACGATATTCTTGCTTAACTAACGTTTCTACATAGGGATTAAGCATTTAGAACGAAATCTAATGTAGGAAAATGGTACTTTACTCTTGATCGGTACGTTGGGACTTTGAAAATATTGGGGCGTTCCAAACGCTCGTCTGTTGCATCATAGCGCGTCTCGGCGCAATCGACCGATTCGCTCGACCCATTATTTTCGATTTACGGCTAAAATAAATTTTTCTCATTTTATTCAATAACATATTCTTGCTTAGATAACTTTTTTACATAGGGATTAAGCATTTAGAACGATATAATGTTTAAAATAAGGGCACTTTACTCTTGACATTTTACGGTTTTTTCAATTTTCTGAAAAATCCTATCATTAGATTTTTTTAAAAATACGATATTCTTGCTTAACTAACGTTTCTACATAGGGATTAAGCATTTAGAACGAAATCTAATGTCAGAAAATGGCACTTTACTCTTGACATTTTTCGGTTTTTTCAATTTTCTGGAAAATCCTATCATTAGATTTTTTTAAAAATACGATATTCTTGCTTAACTAACGTTTCTACATAGGGATTAAGCATTTAGAACGAAATCTAATGTAGGAAAATGGTACTTTACTCTTGATCGGTACGTTGGGACTTTGAAAATATTCGGGCGTTCCAAACGCTCGTCTGTTGCATCATAGCGCGTCTCGGCGCAATCGACCGATTCGCTCGATCCATTATTTTCGATTTACGGCTAAAATAAATTTTTCTCATTTTATTCAATAACATATTCCTGCTTAAATAACTTTTTTACATATGGATTAAGCATTTAGAACGATACATTGTTTAAAATAAGGGCACTTTACTCTTGACATTTTACGGTTTTTTCAATTTTCTGAAAAATCCTATCATTAGATTTTTTTAAAAATACGATATTCTTGCTTAACTAACGTTTCTACATAGGGATTAAGCATTTAGAACGAAATCTAATGTCAGAAAATGGCACTTTACTCTTGACATTTTTCGGTTTTTCCAATTTTCTGGAAAATCCTATCATTAGATTTTTTTAAAAATACGATATTCTTGCTTAACTAACGTTTCTACATAGGGATTAAGCATTTAGAACGAAATCTAATGTCAGAAAATGGCACTTTACTCTTGACATTTTTCGGTTTTTTCAATTTTCTGGAAAATCCTATCATTAGATTTTTTTAAAAATACGATATTCTTGCTTAACTAACGTTTCTACATAGGGATTAAGCATTTAGAACGAAATCTAATGTAGGAAAATGGTACTTTACTCTTGATCGGTACGTTGGGACTTTGAAAATATTCGGGCGTTCCAAACGCTCGTCTGTTGCATCATAGCGCGTCTCGGCGCAATCGACCGATTCGCTCGACCCATTATTTTCGATTTACGGCTAAAATAAATTTTTCTCATTTTATTCAATAACATATTCTTGCTTAGATAACTTTTTTACATAGGGATTAAGCATTTAGAACGATATAATGTTTAAAATAAGGGCACTTTACTCTTGACATTTTACGGTTTTTTCAATTTTCTGAAAAATCCTATCATTAGATTTTTTTAAAAATACGATATTCTTGCTTAACTAACGTTTCTACATAGGGATTAAGCATTTAGAACGAAATCTAATGTCAGAAAATGGCACTTTACTCTTGACATTTTTCGGTTTTTTCAATTTTCTGGAAAATCCTATCATTAGATTTTTTTAAAAATACGATATTCTTGCTTAACTAACGTTTCTACATAGGGATTAAGCATTTAGAACGAAATCTAATGTAGGAAAATGGTACTTTACTCTTGATCGGTACGTTGGGACTTTGAAAATATTCGGGCGTTCCAAACGCTCGTCTGTTGCATCATAGCGCGTCTCGGCGCAATCGACCGATTCGCTCGACCCATTATTTTCGATTTACGGCTAAAATAAATTTTTCTCATTTTATTCAATAACATATTCTTGCTTAGATAACTTTTTTACATAGGGATTAAGCATTTAGAACGATATAATGTTTAAAATAAGGGCACTTTACTCTTGACATTTTACGGTTTTTTCAATTTTCTGAAAAATCCTATCATTAGATTTTTTTAAAAATACGATATTCTTGCTTAACTAACGTTTCTACATAGGGATTAAGCATTTAGAACGAAATCTAATGTCAGAAAATGGCACTTTACTCTTGACATTTTTCGGTTTTTTCAATTTTCTGGGAAATCCTACCATTAGATTTTTTTAAAAATATGATATTCTTGCTTAACTAACGTTTTTACATAGGGATTAAGCATTTAGAACGAAATCTAATGTAGGAAAATGGTACTTTACTCTTGATCGGTACGTTGGGACTTTGAAAATATTCGGGCGTTCCAATCGCTCGTCTGTTGCATCATAGCGCGTCTCGGCGCAATCGACCGATTCGCTCGATCCATTATTTTCGATTTACGGCTAAAATAAATTTTTCTCATTTTATTCAATAACATATTCCTGCTTAAATAACTTTTTTACATATGGATTAAGCATTTAGAACGATACATTGTTTAAAATAAGGGCACTTTACTCTTGACATTTTACGGTTTTTTCAATTTTCTGAAAAATCCTATCATTAGATTTTTTTAAAAATACGATATTCTTGCTTAACTAACGTTTCTACATAGGGATTAAGCATTTAGAACGAAATCTAATGTCAGAAAATGGCACTTTACTCTTGACATTTTTCGGTTTTTCCAATTTTCTGGAAAATCCTATCATTAGATTTTTTTAAAAATACGATATTCTTGCTTAACTAACGTTTCTACATAGGGATTAAGCATTTAGAACGAAATCTAATGTCAGAAAATGGCACTTTACTCTTGACATTTTTCGGTTTTTTCAATTTTCTGGAAAATCCTATCATTAGATTTTTTTAAAAATACGATATTCTTGCTTAACTAACGTTTCTACATAGGGATTAAGCATTTAGAACGAAATCTAATGTAGGAAAATGGTACTTTACTCTTGATCGGTACGTTGGGACTTTGAAAATATTCGGGCGTTCCAAACGCTCGTCTGTTGCATCATAGCGCGTCTCGGCGCAATCGACCGATTCGCTCGACCCATTATTTTCGATTTACGGCTAAAATAAATTTTTCTCATTTTATTCAATAACATATTCTTGCTTAGATAACTTTTTTACATAGGGATTAAGCATTTAGAACGATATAATGTTTAAAATAAGGGCACTTTACTCTTGACATTTTACGGTTTTTTCAATTTTCTGAAAAATCCTATCATTAGATTTTTTTAAAAATACGATATTCTTGCTTAACTAACGTTTCTACATAGGGATTAAGCATTTAGAACGAAATCTAATGTCAGAAAATGGCACTTTACTCTTGACATTTTTCGGTTTTTTCAATTTTCTGGAAAATCCTATCATTAGATTTTTTTAAAAATACGATATTCTTGCTTAACTAACGTTTCTACATAGGGATTAAGCATTTAGAACGAAATCTAATGTAGGAAAATGGTACTTTACTCTTGATCGGTACGTTGGGACTTTGAAAATATTCGGGCGTTCCAAACGCTCGTCTGTTGCATCATAGCGCGTCTCGGCGCAATCGACCGATTCGCTCGATCCATTATTTTCGATTTACGGCTAAAATAAATTTTTCTCATTTTATTCAATAACATATTCCTGCTTAAATAACTTTTTAACATATGGATTAAGCATTTAGAACGATACATTGTTTAAAATAAGGGCACTTTACTCTTGACATTTTACGGTTTTTTCAATTTTCTGAAAAATCCTATCATTAGATTTTTTTAAAAATACGATATTCTTGCTTAACTAACGTTTCTACATAGGGATTAAGCATTTAGAACGAAATCTAATGTCAGAAAATGGCACTTTACTCTTGACATTTTTCGGTTTTTCCAATTTTCTGGAAAATCCTATCATTAGATTTTTTTAAAAATACGATATTCTTGCTTAACTAACGTTTTTACATAGGGATTAAGCATTTAGAACGAAATCTAATGTAGGAAAATGGTACTTTACTCTTGATCGGTACGTTGGGACTTTGAAAATATTCGGGCGTTCCAAACGCTCGTCTGTTGCATCATAGCGCGTCTCGGCGCAATCGACCGATTCGCTCGATCCATTATTTTCGATTTACGGCTAAAATAAATTTTTCTCATTTTATTCAATAACATATTCCTGCTTAAATAACTTTTTTACATATGGATTAAGCATTTAGAACGATACATTGTTTAAAATAAGGGCACTTTACTCTTGACATTTTACGGTTTTTTCAATTTTCTGAAAAATCCTATCATTAGATTTTTTTAAAAATACGATATTCTTGCTTAACTAACGTTTCTACATAGGGATTAAGCATTTAGAACGAAATCTAATGTCAGAAAATGGCACTTTACTCTTGACATTTTTCGGTTTTTCCAATTTTCTGGAAAATCCTATCATTAGATTTTTTTAAAAATACGATATTCTTGCTTAACTAACGTTTCTACATAGGGATTAAGCATTTAGAACGAAATCTAATGTAGGAAAATGGTACTTTACTCTTGATCGGTACGTTGGGACTTTGAAAATATTCGGGCGTTCCAAACGCTCGTCTGTTGCATCATAGCGCGTCTCGGCGCAATCGACCGATTCGCTCGACCCATTATTTTCGATTTACGGCTAAAATAAATTTTTCTCATTTTATTCAATAACATATTCTTGCTTAGATAACTTTTTTACATAGGGATTAAGCATTTAGAACGATATAATGTTTAAAATAAGGGCACTTTACTCTTGACATTTTACGGTTTTTTCAATTTTCTGAAAAATCCTATCATTAGATTTTTTTAAAAATACGATATTCTTGCTTAACTAACGTTTCTACATAGGGATTAAGCATTTAGAACGAAATCTAATGTCAGAAAATGGCACTTTACTCTTGACATTTTTCGGTTTTTTCAATTTTCTGGAAAATCCTATCATTAGATTTTTTTAAAAATACGATATTCTTGCTTAACTAACGTTTCTACATAGGGATTAAGCATTTAGAACGAAATCTAATGTAGGAAAATGGTACTTTACTCTTGATCGGTACGTTGGGACTTTGAAAATATTCGGGCGTTCCAAACGCTCGTCTGTTGCATCATAGCGCGTCTCGGCGCAATCGACCGATTCGCTCGATCCATTATTTTCGATTTACGGCTAAAATAAATTTTTCTCATTTTATTCAATAACATATTCCTGCTTAAATAACTTTTTTACATATGGATTAAGCATTTAGAACGATACATTGTTTAAAATAAGGGCACTTTACTCTTGACATTTTACGGTTTTTTCAATTTTCTGAAAAATCCTATCATTAGATTTTTTTAAAAATACGATATTCTTGCTTAACTAACGTTTCTACATAGGGATTAAGCATTTAGAACGAAATCTAATGTCAGAAAATGGCACTTTACTCTTGACATTTTTCGGTTTTTTCAATTTTCTGGAAAATCCTATCATTAGATTTTTTTAAAAATACGATATTCTTGCTTAACTAACGTTTCTACATAGGGATTAAGCATTTAGAACGAAATCTAATGTAGGAAAATGGTACTTTACTCTTGATCGGTACGTTGGGACTTTGAAAATATTCGGGCGTTCCAAACGCTCGTCTGTTGCATCATAGCGCGTCTCGGCGCAATCGACCGATTCGCTCGATCCATTATTTTCGATTTACGGCTAAAATAAATTTTTCTCATTTTATTCAATAACATATTCCTGCTTAAATAACTTTTTTACATATGGATTAAGCATTTAGAACGATACATTGTTTAAAATAAGGGCACTTTACTCTTGACATTTTACGGTTTTTTCAATTTTCTGAAAAATCCTATCATTAGATTTTTTTAAAAATACGATATTCTTGCTTAACTAACGTTTCTACATAGGGATTAAGCATTTAGAACGAAATCTAATGTCAGAAAATGGCACTTTACTCTTGACATTTTTCGGTTTTTCCAATTTTCTGGAAAATCCTATCATTAGATTTTTTTAAAAATACGATATTCTTGCTTAACTAACGTTTCTACATAGGGATTAAGCATTTAGAACGAAATCTAATGTCAGAAAATGGCACTTTACTCTTGACATTTTTCGGTTTTTTCAATTATCTGGAAAATCCTATCATTAGATTTTTTTAAAAATACGATATTCTTGCTTAACTAACGTTTCTACATAGGGATTAAGCATTTAGAACGAAATCTAATGTAGGAAAATGGTACTTTACTCTTGATCGGTACGTTGGGACTTTGAAAATATTCGGGCGTTCCAAACGCTCGTCTGTTGCATCATAGCGCGTCTCGGCGCAATCGACCGATTCGCTCGACCCATTATTTTCGATTTACGGCTAAAATAAATTTTTCTCATTTTATTCAATAACATATTCTTGCTTAGATAACTTTTTTACATAGGGATTAAGCATTTAGAACGATATAATGTTTAAAATAAGGGCACTTTACTCTTGACATTTTACGGTTTTTTCAATTTTCTGAAAAATCCTATCATTAGATTTTTTTAAAAATACGATATTCTTGCTTAACTAACGTTTCTACATAGGGATTAAGCATTTAGAACGAAATCTAATGTCAGAAAATGGCACTTTACTCTTGACATTTTTCGGTTTTTTCAATTTTCTGGAAAATCCTATCATTAGATTTTTTTAAAAATACGATATTCTTGCTTAACTAACGTTTCTACATAGGGATTAAGCATTTAGAACGAAATCTAATGTAGGAAAATGGTACTTTACTCTTGATCGGTACGTTGGGACTTTGAAAATATTCGGGCGTTCCAAACGCTCGTCTGTTGCATCATAGCGCGTCTCGGCGCAATCGACCGATTCGCTCGATCCATTATTTTCGATTTACGGCTAAAATAAATTTTTCTCATTTTATTCAATAACATATTCCTGCTTAAATAACTTTTTTACATATGGATTAAGCATTTAGAACGATACATTGTTTAAAATAAGGGCACTTTACTCTTGACATTTTACGGTTTTTTCAATTTTCTGAAAAATCCTATCATTAGATTTTTTTAAAAATACGATATTCTTGCTTAACTAACGTTTCTACATAGGGATTAAGCATTTAGAACGAAATCTAATGTCAGAAAATGGCACTTTACTCTTGACATTTTTCGGTTTTTTCAATTTTCTGGAAAATCCTATCATTAGATTTTTTTAAAAATACGATATTCTTGCTTAACTAACGTTTCTACATAGGGATTAAGCATTTAGAACGAAATCTAATGTAGGAAAATGGTACTTTACTCTTGATCGGTACGTTGGGACTTTGAAAATATTCGGGCGTTCCAAACGCTCGTCTGTTGCATCATAGCGCGTCTCGGCGCAATCGACCGATTCGCTCGACCCATTATTTTCGATTTACGGCTAAAATAAATTTTTCTCATTTTATTCAATAACATATTCTTGCTTAGATAACTTTTTTACATAGGGATTAAGCATTTAGAACGATATAATGTTTAAAATAAGGGCACTTTACTCTTGACATTTTACGGTTTTTTCAATTTTCTGAAAAATCCTATCATTAGATTTTTTTAAAAATACGATATTCTTGCTTAACTAACGTTTCTACATAGGGATTAAGCATTTAGAACGAAATCTAATGTCAGAAAATGGCACTTTACTCTTGACATTTTTCGGTTTTTTCAATTTTCTGGAAAATCCTATCATTAGATTTTTTTAAAAATACGATATTCTTGCTTAACTAACGTTTCTACATAGGGATTAAGCATTTAGAACGAAATCTAATGTAGGAAAATGGTACTTTACTCTTGATCGGTACGTTGGGACTTTGAAAATATTCGGGCGTTCCAAACGCTCGTCTGTTGCATCATAGCGCGTCTCGGCGCAATCGACCGATTCGCTCGATCCATTATTTTCGATTTACGGCTAAAATAAATTTTTCTCATTTTATTCAATAACATATTCCTGCTTAAATAACTTTTTTACATATGGATTAAGCATTTAGAACGATACATTGTTTAAAATAAGGGCACTTTACTCTTGACATTTTACGGTTTTTTCAATTTTCTGAAAAATCCTATCATTAGATTTTTTTAAAAATACGATATTCTTGCTTAACTAACGTTTCTACATAGGGATTAAGCATTTAGAACGAAATCTAATGTCAGAAAATGGCACTTTACTCTTGACATTTTTCGGTTTTTCCAATTTTCTGGAAAATCCTATCATTAGATTTTTTTAAAAATACGATATTCTTGCTTAACTAACGTTTCTACATAGGGATTAAGCATTTAGAACGAAATCTAATGTCAGAAAATGGCACTTTACTCTTGACATTTTTCGGTTTTTTCAATTTTCTGGAAAATCCTATCATTAGATTTTTTTAAAAATACGATATTCTTGCTTAACTAACGTTTCTACATAGGGATTAAGCATTTAGAACGAAATCTAATGTAGGAAAATGGTACTTTACTCTTGATCGGTACGTTGGGACTTTGAAAATATTCGGGCGTTCCAAACGCTCGTCTGTTGCATCATAGCGCGTCTCGGCGCAATCGACCGATTCGCTCGACCCATTATTTTCGATTTACGGCTAAAATAAATTTTTCTCATTTTATTCAATAACATATTCTTGCTTAGATAACTTTTTTACATAGGGATTAAGCATTTAGAACGATATAATGTTTAAAATAAGGGCACTTTACTCTTGACATTTTACGGTTTTTTCAATTTTCTGAAAAATCCTATCATTAGATTTTTTTAAAAATACGATATTCTTGCTTAACTAACGTTTCTACATAGGGATTAAGCATTTAGAACGAAATCTAATGTCAGAAAATGGCACTTTACTCTTGACATTTTTCGGTTTTTTCAATTTTCTGGAAAATCCTATCATTAGATTTTTTTAAAAATACGATATTCTTGCTTAACTAACGTTTCTACATAGGGATTAAGCATTTAGAACGAAATCTAATGTAGGAAAATGGTACTTTACTCTTGATCGGTACGTTGGGACTTTGAAAATATTCGGGCGTTCCAAACGCTCGTCTGTTGCATCATAGCGCGTCTCGGCGCAATCGACCGATTCGCTCGATCCATTATTTTCGATTTACGGCTAAAATAAATTTTTCTCATTTTATTCAATAACATATTCCTGCTTAAATAACTTTTTTACATATGGATTAAGCATTTAGAACGATACATTGTTTAAAATAAGGGCACTTTACTCTTGACATTTTACGGTTTTTTCAATTTTCTGAAAAATCCTATCATTAGATTTTTTTAAAAATACGATATTCTTGCTTAACTAACGTTTCTACATAGGGATTAAGCATTTAGAACGAAATCTAATGTCAGAAAATGGCACTTTACTCTTGACATTTTTCGGTTTTTCCAATTTTCTGGAAAATCCTATCATTAGATTTTTTTAAAAATACGATATTCTTGCTTAACTAACGTTTCTACATAGGGATTAAGCATTTAGAACGAAATCTAATGTCAGAAAATGGCACTTTACTCTTGACATTTTTCGGTTTTTTCAATTTTCTGGAAAATCCTATCATTAGATTTTTTTAAAAATACGATATTCTTGCTTAACTAACGTTTCTACATAGGGATTAAGCATTTAGAACGAAATCTAATGTAGGAAAATGGTACTTTACTCTTGATCGGTACGTTGGGACTTTGAAAATATTCGGGCGTTCCAAACGCTCGTCTGTTGCATCATAGCGCGTCTCGGCGCAATCGACCGATTCGCTCGACCCATTATTTTCGATTTACGGCTAAAATAAATTTTTCTCATTTTATTCAATAACATATTCTTGCTTAGATAACTTTTTTACATAGGGATTAAGCATTTAGAACGATATAATGTTTAAAATAAGGGCACTTTACTCTTGACATTTTACGGTTTTTTCAATTTTCTGAAAAATCCTATCATTAGATTTTTTTAAAAATACGATATTCTTGCTTAACTAACGTTTCTACATAGGGATTAAGCATTTAGAACGAAATCTAATGTCAGAAAATGGCACTTTACTCTTGACATTTTTCGGTTTTTCCAATTTTCTGGAAAATCCTATCATTAGATTTTTTTAAAAATACGATATTCTTGCTTAACTAACGTTTTTACATAGGGATTAAGCATTTAGAACGAAATCTAATGTAGGAAAATGGTACTTTACTCTTGATCGGTACGTTGGGACTTTGAAAATATTCGGGCGTACGCGGCGCGCTCGGCGCTTCGAACAGCTCCGGTGTCCCCATTATTTTCGATTTACGGCTAAAATAAATTTTTCTAATTTTTTTCAATAACATATTCTTGCTTAGATAACTTTTTTACATAGGGATTAAGCATTTAGAACGATATAATGTTTAAAATAAGGGCACTTTA
>NW_027476183.1:85000-90000 GCF_051020955.1 Megalopta genalis | reverse complement strand
CCTACTCCTGTTCAGGAGCACTCTGCGTCGGCACAGCAACATCAGTGCCAATATATTGACGCTATCCGTAAGCTGATTGATCCGGCCGAAAGGGTGAAATCCCATGAAGCGGAGGAACTCGTAAGTCTTGCGAGAACGGTTCTTAATCGAGAACCAATAACACCGAGTGCTTGTTGTCGATGGCTTCAACGAGTCTTTCCGACGCCTTCTGCGAAAGTAAAGGAGCGGAGAACGCCACTGCTCCGGCCACCTAAAGCTGCACCTGCCGGGCCCGTGCCGAGGTGGAGACTGAGGAGAAGGGAGTATGCGGCCATGCAGGAACTCTGGAGGAAGGACATGTCTCGCGCGGCCAAGCTTGTACTGGATGGCCCGGTGCAGGCTCAAACACCAACCGTTGGCGAGATGGTGGAGTACTGGACACCTATGCTCACCAGTCCTTCTGTCCCCATTGAACACCTTCATCCAGTTCAGGAAAGGGAGGACCTGCATTGGATCGCTGAGCCGGTTCGTGGCCATGAGATCCAGGCCAATGAGATCCCGCTCTCCTCGGCATCGGGTCTCGATAACATCTCGAGCAGGCAATGGAGGAGTGTGCCGGTAGTTCTAAGAACCTTATTTTATAATGTCATCCTTGCGGTAGGGGCATTTCCATCTGAGCTCCTCATCAGCAGGACGGTATTTATCCCTAAGAAGGACGGAAGCTCAACACCATCCGAGTTCCGTCCTATAAGTGTGGCTTCAGTCGTCGTTCGTCAGCTGCATAAAATCTTGGCGGTGAGATTGGCAAAAGCCGGTCTCATCGATGAGCGGCAACGAGGAGTACACGATGGCTGTGCTGAGAACGTTCTTGTACTGTCAACTGCCCTTCGTGACGCACGGAGCTGCTTAAAGCAGCTTCACGTTGTGTCCTTAGATGTGGCCAAGGCGTTTGACAGCGTTAGTCACCATGCCATAACATCGGCACTAAGGGAATTGGGACTCCCGGAGCTCTTTGTGAGGTACATAACAGCGACGTACCATAATAGCCGAACCGTGCTTCAGGTCCATGGAGAGACATCGGATCCGATCCGGGTAGCGAGGGGTGTGCGGCAGGGCGATCCCTTGTCGTCCCTGCTATTCTCGATCGTCATGGACCGGGTGATAAGGGTGTTACCCGAGGAGGTCGGCTATGTTATCAGGGAGCAAAGGGTCAATATACTGGCGTATGCGGATGACCTGATCTTGTTCGCGTCCTCCGTTTCAGGAATGCAGGGCATGCTTCGAACGACTGAGGAAGAGGCACGAAAGTACGGGTTGGAATTCAACTCCGATAAATGTCTGGCTATGTCCATCCAGATCGCTGGTAAAGAAAAGAAGTACAAGATACTCTCCGCCAGCAAATTTGAGGTCAACGGTCGGTCTATAAAACAACTGGGACCTACCGAGGGCTTCCGATATCTGGGCATTAAGATCTCGCCAATGGGTATTGAAAAACCTGGGGGCAAGCTAGACAGAGAGTTGGCCAATATCACCAAGGCGCCACTCAAGCCTCAACAGCGCCTCAAGATCTTGCGCTGTTTCCTCATTCCGCGTTTTTATCATCAGCTGGTTTTGACAAGATGCCCACTTAAAATCTTGAAGGCATTAGATAAACAGACGCGGCTGGCCGTTCGAAGGTGGTTGCGTCTGCCCAAAGATGTACCACTTGGGTATTTCCACGCCAGTTGCAGGGAGGGTGGACTTGGCATCCCCGCGTTTCGAACATCGATACCGGGTATGATGCACGCCAGGTTAACATCAATGGCGAGGTCCTCCTGTGCGGCTGCAAGAGATGCCTCCCAACATCCGGCGGTTGTGGCAGCGGTTCGACGGGCGGAGAGTGCTCTGACTATCCAAGGTCGGGCGCTTTTCCAACCTGAGGATCGTGCCAAATACTGGGCATCTTTACTCCATCAGTCTAACGATGGAGGAGAATTGCGTGAGGCTGCTAAAGTCATCGATAGCAGCTCTTGGGTTGACGCCTGTTCTGCGGGGATCCCCGGCAGGGATTACGTGCAATATCATCATGTACGTATTAACGCCCTGCCCACCAGAGTAAGAACATCAAGAGGCCGTCGTGGGAATGGGGCTCCTGTGTTGTGTCGTGCTGGGTGCGCCGTAACGGAGACGGCGGCACACATAGTGCAGGGATGTCACCGGACTCATGGGGGTCGAATACTCAGACACGATGCCATATGCCGAATCGTAGCATTTGGTCTGAGGCAGAGTGGGTGGAGGGTTAGGGAGAATCCGCATTATGTCCTGCAGTCGGGTCTGCAGAAGCCTGATTTGGTGGCCTTTAAGGATGGAGCTGTCAGGGTCATCGACAGCCAGGTCGTTAGCGGTGCGACGTCGCTTAATGATGCACATGCGAGGAAAGTCGCTAAATACGACACCCCGCTGTTAAGGCATCGCGTCGCCCAGGAATTTGGGGTTTTGGCGGAAGCTGTTAGAGTGACGTCGGTCACCATCTCCTGGCGCGGCGTGTGGGCATCGCTCTCGGCTGAATCGATCTCCGCACTGGGACTCAAAGGGCTCTTAAGATCAATAACTACGAGGGCCCTTCAGGGATCGCACACGAACTGGACAAGATGGAATAAGATGACAAACAACATCTGTCATCCGGGTAATAGGGAGGGCGTTGGGTGATCGCCCGATTCACGGCCACTGTAATGGGCAACCTGGGCCCCAACATCGCAAATTCGGCACCAGGAAATAAAGCCGTCCTCCGCCATAACATCTAGGCGTGAGAAGAGAGAGGTTTTTAGTGGGTATAAGGAATCCCACACTACCACGTCGAAGAATTCCGTGGTGTCTATAAAAGATTTTCCTCTCTATAAAAAAAAAAAAAAAAAAAAAAAAAAAAAAAAAAAAAAAAAATAGCCAAATGCCTCGTCATCTAATTAGTGACGCGCATGAATGGATTAACGAGATTCCCATCTGTCCCTATCTACTGGCGGTGGCGGTCTGTGGCCACCCAGGGCGGGAGATAACCCCCGAACTAGCCCTCGCGTAGGAGGGTTGATCGGCCGAGTCGATGGGTGTATCGGCGATGAAGGCATTAGAGACCGTCAGTGCGTCGTACATGTAGTACTTCGCATAATGGCGAGGCCCTGATTTAGCATACGGGCTGTGGCGTGTTCTTTGTACAGCACTGTATGTGCTGTATGACTTCCGACTGGGGAACTGGTGTCACTCGTGGCATCAGTTCCCCAGTTTACGTTAAACGGTTTTTCAGACCGTTTTTCGTGGGCGGAACACGCCACTAGACAACACTCCGCTGGGCTCAGGAATACATGGGATGCAATCAATCCCCTGGGCAACCCAGGCCGCAAGGGGCAAACGTGCCCTAGCCACACTTGAGCCTCCACGAAAAAGGTACCGCTGGATAGCTCGTGTTCTTAAATACGCAGCGAACTGAACGAAGTGTGGTGGAGAGGAAGAGGCAGCCTCTCCGACTGCTGTCTCCCACGTGTTTGCCGTGCGTGGCGACCCTTGTCGTCGGAAAAGAGGATCCTGGGATCTGAGGGGGCCCTCTCCTGCGGGTGAGACGTCCCCAACACGTACCTTTGGCCTCTGCTTCGGCTAGATGGGCGGCTGGACGAGAAAAGCAGCCCTGGTCCAGTCAATCGGCTTGGAACGACCACACGCTTCGGGCAAGTGGGTTCTGCTGGGCGAGGACGCGGGCTGGGTAAGGAAACCGACCCAGCCAGCAGACTATATTCGGTGCGTAGCCCTAACCCAGCCTTTGGCGGGTTCCAAATTGTGTGGGTCGGTGGTGGCCGGGGAGCGCACTGGATGAAAGACCAAGACACATTATGGGTCTTAATAAAATTAATGAACAAAAAACTAAGCGTCCAAAGACGACGGGTCCAGCTCCTACTCGGAGTGAAGCCGTCGCCGCAGACGCGGGAACTGCAAATGCAGCTGTCAGTCCCCCCGCGTCTGTGAGAAAGACAAGATCCGGGAAGGTGATTAATATCGCCAATCCTCGTGTGATCTTGCAAAGATGTGTGACTCCCACGCGAGCGGTCTCGGTGAAAACCGAGCCCACGGTAGAAGGTACGCCGGACACCGGTAACGTGGAAGTAATCGAACGAGTCGGAGACACGTCACTCGTGAAGGTGCAGTCGGCACCCGAGCGTGTCGAGGACCCTACTGGTGACGGTTGGCAAACCGTCACCAAAAAGTCAAAGCGAGCCAAGCCGGGCGCACCCACCGGCAAGGCCGCAGTAAACCGGGCCAGGAGACCGAAGGGGACGTTCTCCGGGCAGAAGGTACGGCCTCTCGATCTCGTAAGAGACGAAGCCTTTAGGCGAGTGTCCGAAATACGGACCTTTTGCTTTCGACCTGAGTCGAAAGTCAATAAGGAGTCCGGGTCAAAGATACTCGCCGAGGTTGAGGCACTCAACGAGCTGGTCCAGGAGCTTATTCAACGGAATAGCTTCGTCGAAGGGCAGCTCGCCGCGGTCAGGGCGGACCTAAAAGCGCGTCCTGCCGTAATGAGTGCGATGCGACCTGGGCCGTCCAAGGGAACTCTCCCGAAGACGGCCTGCAACGCCGCGCAGTCGACTTACGCCCATGTGAACAAAGTCGACTGCAAAGGAGCTTCTCCGGAAGCGGGGAGACGGCCACAATCGCAGCATGTGGTAAAAATCTTCCCGCCGAAGGAAAAAGGACAGAGCAGCGAAGTTACGAAGGTTACTGTTCTGTCGCTCGTTAAACCAGCGAAGGAGGCGATCCGAATTAAGTCGGTCCGACGCATCCACTCCGGTGGCATCGTCGTCGAGACCGACCGAAAGGAGGACCTGCAAGCCTTCGTTGGCAATAAGAAGCTCCGGAGCGCGGGTCTGTCCGTCTCCTTACCTACCAAGCGGGACCCCGAGGTTTTAGTTTACGACGTCCCGCGTCGGATGGGTAAGGATGAAATTGCCTCCAGTATTTGGAGGCAAAATCTCTGCGATGCGAACCAGAAGGATGTG
>NW_027476183.1:60000-80000 GCF_051020955.1 Megalopta genalis | reverse complement strand
AAAATTATAAAAAGTATACGGCTGTGTAGCGGGGATCAAAACGAGTAATTTCATGTATAAAGTTTAATTAAACTCCCAATAGTTTGCCGGGAAACATCGATTCTTCCGATCTAGAAAGAGACAGAGACAGACGATCCGCGTTATGTTAAATATTTCAAGGTTCCCGATTCCACAAAATTATAAAAAGTATACGGCTGTGTAGCGGGGATCAAAACGAGTAATTTCATGTATATTGTTTAATTAATCTCCCAATAGTTTGCCGGGAAACAACGATTATTCCGATCTAGAAAGAGACAGAGACAGACGATCCGCGTTATGTTAAATATTTCAAGGTTCCCGATTCCACAAAATTATAAAAAGTATACGGCTGTGTAGCGGGGATCAAAACGAGTAATTTCATGTATAAAGTTTAATTAATCTCCCAATAGTTTGCCGGGAAACATCGATTATTCCGATCTAGAAAGAGACAGAGATAGTCGATCCGCGTTATGTTAAATATTGCAAGGTTCCCGATTCCACAAAATTATAAAAAGTATACGGCTGTGTAGCGGGGATCAAAACGAGTAATTTCATGTATAAAGTTTAATTAAACTCCCAATAGTTTGCCGGGAAACATCGATTCTTCCGATCTAGAAAGAGACAGAGACAGACGATCCGCGTTATGTTAAATATTTCAAGGTTCCCGATTCCACAAAATTATAAAAAGTATACGGCTGTGTAGCGGGGATCAAAACGAGTAATTTCATGTATAAAGTTTAATTAAACTCCCAATAGTTTGCCGGGAAATATCGATTCTTCCGATCTAGAAAGAGACAGAGACAGACGATCCGCGTTATGTTAAATATTTCAAGGTTCCCGATTCCACAAAATTATAAAAAGTATACGGCTGTGTAGCGGGGATCAAAACGAGTAATTTCATGTATAAAGTTTAATTAAACTCCCAATAGTTTGCCGGGAAACATCGATTCTTCCGATCTAGAAAGAGACAGAGACAGACGATCCGCGTTATGTTAAATATTTCAAGGTTCCCGATTCCACAAAATTATAAAAAGTATACGGCTGTGTAGCGGGGATCAAAACGAGTAATTTCATGTATAAAGTTTAATTAATCTCCCAATAGTTTGCCGGGAAACATCGATTCTCCCGATCTAGAAAGAGACAGAGACAGACGATCCGCGTTATGTTAAATATTTCAAGGTTCCCGATTCCACAAAATTATAAAAAGTATACGGCTGTGTAGCGGGGATCAAAACGAGTAATTTCATGTATAAAGTTTAATTAAACTCCCAATAGTTTGCCGGGAAACATCGATTCTTCCGATCTAGAAAGAGACAGAGACAGACGATCCGCGTTATGTTAAATATTTCAAGGTTCCCGATTCCACAAAATTATAAAAAGTATACGGCTGTGTAGCAGGGATCAGAACGCGTAATTTCATGTATAAAGTTTAATTAAACTCCCAATAGTTTGTCGGGAAACATCGATAGTTCGATCGCGCGAGAGAGACAGAGAAACGAACAGTCTTTTTTTCGATTTACGGCTAAAATAAATTTTTCTAATTTTTTTCAATAACATATTCCTGCTAAAATAACTTTTTTACATAGGGATTAAGCATTTAGAACGATACATTGTTTAAAATAAGGGCACTTTACTCTTGACATTTTACGGTTTTTTCAATTTTCTGAAAAATCCTATCATTAGATTTTTTTAAAAATACGATATTCTTGCTTAACTAACGTTTCTACATAGGGATTAAGCATTTAGAACGAAATCTAATGTCAGAAAATGGCACTTTACTCTTGACATTTTTCGGTTTTTTCAATTTTCTGGAAAATCCTATCATTAGATTTTTTTAAAAATACGATATTCTTGCTTAACTAACGTTTTTACATAGGGATTAAGCATTTAGAACGAAATCTAATGTAGGAAAATGGTACTTTACTCTTGATCGGTACGTTGGGACTTTGAAAATATTCGGGCGTTCCAATCGCTCGTCTGTTGCATCATAGCGCGTCTCGGCGCAATCGACCGATTCGCTCGATCCATTATTTTCGATTTACGGCTAAAATAAATTTTTCTCATTTTATTCAATAACATATTCCTGCTTAAATAACTTTTTTACATATGGATTAAGCATTTAGAACGATACATTGTTTAAAATAAGGGCACTTTACTCTTGACATTTTACGGTTTTTTCAATTTTCTGAAAAATCCTATCATTAGATTTTTTTAAAAATACGATATTCTTGCTTAACTAACGTTTCTACATAGGGATTAAGCATTTAGAACGAAATCTAATGTCAGAAAATGGCACTTTACTCTTGACATTTTTCGGTTTTTTCAATTTTCTGGGAAATCCTATCATTAGATTTTTTTAAAAATACGATATTCTTGCTTAACTAACGTTTTTACATAGGGATTAAGCATTTAGAACGAAATCTAATGTAGGAAAATGGTACTTTACTCTTGATCGGTACGTTGGGACTTTGAAAATATTCGGGCGTTCCAATCGCTCGTCTGTTGCATCATAGCGCGTCTCGGCGCAATCGACCGATTCGCTCGATCCATTATTTTCGATTTACGGCTAAAATAAATTTTTCTCATTTTATTCAATAACATATTCTTGCTTAAATAACTTTTTTACATAGGGATTAAGCATTTAGAACGATACATTGTTTAAAATAAGGGCACTTTACTCTTGACATTTTACGGTTTTTTCAATTTTCTGAAAAATCCTATCATTAGATTTTTTTTTAAGAATACGATATTCTTGCTTAACTAACGTTTCTACATAGGGATTAAGCATTTAGAACGAAATCTAATGTCAGAAAATGGCACTTTACTCTTGACATTTTTCGGTTTTTTTCAATTTTCTGGAAAATCCTATCATTAGATTTTTTTAAAAATACGATATTCTTGCTTAACTAACGTTTTTACATAGGGATTAAGCATTTAGAACGAAATCTAATGTAGGAAAATGGTACTTTACTCTTGATCGGTACGTTGGGACTTTGAAAATATTCGGGCGTACGCGGCGCGCTCGGCGCTTCGAACAGCTCCGGTGTCCCCATTATTTTCGATTTACGGCTAAAATAAATTTTTCTAATTTTTTTCAATAACATATTCCTGCTAAAATAACTTTTTGACATAGGGATTAAGCATTTAGAACGATACATTGTTTAAAATAAGGGCACTTTACTCTTGACATTTTACGGTTTTTTCAATTTTCTGAAAAATCCTATCATTAGATTTTTTTAAAAATACGATATTCTTGCTTAGCTAACGTTTCTACATAGGGATTAAGCATTTAGAACGAAATCTAATGTCAGAAAATGGCACTTTACTCTTGACATTTTACGGTTTTTTCAATTTTCTGGGAAATCCTATCATTAGATTTTTTTAAAAATACGATATTCTTGCTTAACTAACGTTTTTACATAGGGATTAAGCATTTAGAACGAAATCTAATGTAGGAAAATGGTACTTTACTCTTGATCGGTACGTTGGGACTTTGAAAATATTCGGGCGTTCCAATCGCTCGTCTGTTGCATCATAGCGCGTCTCGGCGCAATCGACCGATTCGCTCGATCCATTATTTTCGATTTACGGCTAAAATAAATTTTTCTCATTTTATTCAATAACATATTCCTGCTTAAATAACTTTTTTACATAGGGATTAAGCATTTAGAACGATACATTGTTTAAAATAAGGGCACTTTACTCTTGACATTTTACGGTTTTTTCAATTTTCTGAAAAATCCTATCATTAGATTTTTTTAAAAATACGATATTCTTGCTTAACTAACGTTTCTACATAGGGATTAAGCATTTAGAACGAAATCTAATGTCAGAAAATGGCACTTTACTCTTGACATTTTTCGGTTTTTTCAATTTTCTGGGAAATCCTATCATTAGATTTTTTTAAAAATACGATATTCTTGCTTAACTAACGTTTTTACATAGGGATTAAGCATTTAGAACGAAATCTAATGTAGGAAAATGGTACTTTACTCTTGATCGGTACGTTGGGACTTTGAAAATATTCGGGCGTTCCAATCGCTCGTCTGTTGCATCATAGCGCGTCTCGGCGCAATCGACCGATTCGCTCAATCCATTATTTTCGATTTACGGCTAAAATAAATTTTTCTCATTTTATTCAATAACATATTCCTGCTTAAATAACTTTTTTACATATGGATTAAGCATTTAGAACGATACATTGTTTAAAATAAGGGCACTTTACTCTTGACATTTTACGGTTTTTTCAATTTTCTGAAAAATCCTATCATTAGATTTTTTTAAAAATACGATATTCTTGCTTAACTAACGTTTCTACATAGGGATTAAGCATTTAGAACGAAATCTAATGTCAGAAAATGGCACTTTACTCTTGACATTTTTCGGTTTTTCCAATTTTCTGGAAAATCCTATCATTAGATTTTTTTAAAAATACGATATTCTTGCTTAACTAACGTTTTTACATAGGGATTAAGCATTTAGAACGAAATCTAATGTAGGAAAATGGTACTTTACTCTTGATCGGTACGTTGGGACTTGGAAAATATTCGGGCGTACGCGGCGCGCTCGGCGCTTCGAACAGCTTCGGTGTCCCCATTATTTTCGATTTACGGCTAAAATAAATTTTTCTAATTTTTTTCAATAACATATTCTTGCTTAAATAACTTTTTTACATAGGGATTAAGCATTTAGAACGATACATTGTTTAAAATAATGGCACTTTACTCTTGACATTTTACAGTTTTTTCAATTTTCTGAAAAATCCTATCATTAGATTTTTTTAAAAATACGATATTCTTGCTTAACTAACGTTTCTACATAGGGATTAAGCATTTAGAACGAAATCTAATGTCAGAAAATGGCACTTTACTCTTGACATTTTTCGGTTTTTTCAATTTTCTGGGAAATCCTATCATTAGATTTTTTTAAAAATACGATATTCTTGCTTAACTAACGTTTCTACATAGGGATTAAGCATTTAGAACGAAATCTAATGTAGGAAAATGGTACTTTACTCTTGATCGGTACGGTGGGACTTTGAAAATATTCGGGCGTTCCAATCGCTCGTCTGTTGCATCATAGCGCGTCTCGGCGCAATCGACCGATTCGCCCGACCCATTATTTTGGATTTACGGCTAAAATAAATTTTTCTCATTTTATTCAATAACATATTCTTGCTTAGATAACTTTTTTACATAGGGATTAAGCATTTAGAACGATATAATGTTTAAAATAAGGGCACTTTACTCTTGACATTTTACGGTTTTTTCAATTTTCTGAAAAATCCTATCATTAGATTTTTTTAAAAATACGATATTCTTGCTTAACTAACGTTTCTACATAGGGATTAAGCATTTAGAACGAAATCTAATGTCAGAAAATGGCACTTTACTCTTGACATTTTTCGGTTTTTTCAATTTTCTGGAAAATCCTATCATTAGATTTTTTTAAAAATACGATATTCTTGCTTAACTAACGTTTCTACATAGGGATTAAGCATTTAGAACGAAATCTAATGTAGGAAAATGGTACTTTACTCTTGATCGGTACGGTGGGACTTTGAAAATATTCGGGCGTTCCAATCGCTCGTCTGTTGCATCATAGCGCGTCTCGGCGCAATCGACCGATTCGCTCGACCCATTATTTTGGATTTACGGCTAAAATAAATTTTTCTCATTTTATTCAATAACATATTCTTGCTTAGATAACTTTTTTACATAGGGATTAAGCATTTAGAACGATATAATGTTTAAAATAAGGGCACTTTACTCTTGACATTTTACGGTTTTTTCAATTTTCTGAAAAATCCTATCATTAGATTTTTTTAAAAATACGATATTCTTGCTTAACTAACGTTTCTACATAGGGATTAAGCATTTAGAACGAAATCTAATGTCAGAAAATGGCACTTTACTCTTGACATTTTTCGGTTTTTTCAATTTTCTGGAAAATCCTATCATTAGATTTTTTTAAAAATACGATATTCTTGCTTAACTAACGTTTTTACATAGGGATTAAGCATTTGGAACGAAATCTAATGTAGGAAAATGGTACTTTACTCTTGATCGGTACGGTGGGACTTTGAAAATATTCGGGCGTTCCAATCGCTCGTCTGTTGCATCATAGCGCGTCTCGGCGCAATCGACCGATTCGCTCGACCCATTATTTTGGATTTACGGCTAAAATAAATTTTTCTCATTTTATTCAATAACATATTCTTGCTTAGATAACTTTTTTACATAGGGATTAAGCATTTAGAACGATATAATGTTTAAAATAAGGGCACTTTACTCTTGACATTTTACGGTTTTTTCAATTTTCTGAAAAATCCTATCATTAGATTTTTTTAAAAATACGATATTCTTGCTTAACTAACGTTTTTACATAGGGATTAAGCATTTAGAACGAAATCTAATGTCAGAAAATGGCACTTTACTCTTGACATTTTTCGGTTTTTTCAATTTTCTGGAAAATCCTATCATTAGATTTTTTTAAAAATACGATATTCTTGCTTAACTAACGTTTCTACATAGGGATTAAGCATTTAGAACGAAATCTAATGTAGGAAAATGGTACTTTACTCTTGATCGGTACGTTGGGACTTTGAAAATATTCGGGCGTTCCAATCGCTCGTCTGTTGCATCATAGCGCGTCTCGGCGCAATCGACCGATTCGCTCGATCCATTATTTTCGATTTACGGCTAAAATAAATTTTTCTCATTTTATTCAATAACATATTCCTGCTTAAATAACTTTTTTACATATGGATTAAGCATTTAGAACGATACATTGTTTAAAATAAGGGCACTTTACTCTTGACATTTTACGGTTTTTTCAATTTTCTGAAAAATCCTATCATTAGATTTTTTTAAAAATACGATATTCTTGCTTAACTAACGTTTCTACATAGGGATTAAGCATTTAGAACGAAATCTAATGTCAGAAAATGGCACTTTACTCTTGACATTTTTCGGTTTTTCCAATTTTCTGGAAAATCCTATCATTAGATTTTTTTAAAAATACGATATTCTTGCTTAACTAACGTTTTTACATAGGGATTAAGCATTTAGAACGAAATCTAATGTAGGAAAATGGTACTTTACTCTTGATCGGTACGTTGGGACTTGGAAAATATTCGGGCGTACGCGTCGCGCTCGGCGCTTCGAACAGCTTCGGTGTCCCCATTATTTTCGATTTACGGCTAAAATAAATTTTTCTAATTTTTTTCAATAACATATTCTTGCTTAAATAACTTTTTTACATAGGGATTAAGCATTTAGAACGATACATTGTTTAAAATAATGGCACTTTACTCTTGACATTTTACAGTTTTTTCAATTTTCTGAAAAATCCTATCATTAGATTTTTTTAAAAATACGATATTCTTGCTTAACTAACGTTTCTACATAGGGATTAAGCATTTAGAACGAAATCTAATGTCAGAAAATGGCACTTTACTCTTGACATTTTTCGGTTTTTTCAATTTTCTGGGAAATCCTATCATTAGATTTTTTTAAAAATACGATATTCTTGCTTAACTAACGTTTCTACATAGGGATTAAGCATTTAGAACGAAATCTAATGTAGGAAAATGGTACTTTACTCTTGATCGGTACGGTGGGACTTTGAAAATATTCGGGCGTTCCAATCGCTCGTCTGTTGCATCATAGCGCGTCTCGGCGCAATCGACCGATTCGCCCGACCCATTATTTTGGATTTACGGCTAAAATAAATTTTTCTCATTTTATTCAATAACATATTCTTGCTTAGATAACTTTTTTACATAGGGATTAAGCATTTAGAACGATATAATGTTTAAAATAAGGGCACTTTACTCTTGACATTTTACGGTTTTTTCAATTTTCTGAAAAATCCTATCATTAGATTTTTTTAAAAATACGATATTCTTGCTTAACTAACGTTTCTACATAGGGATTAAGCATTTAGAACGAAATCTAATGTCAGAAAATGGCACTTTACTCTTGACATTTTTCGGTTTTTTCAATTTTCTGGAAAATCCTATCATTAGATTTTTTTAAAAATACGATATTCTTGCTTAACTAACGTTTCTACATAGGGATTAAGCATTTAGAACGAAATCTAATGTAGGAAAATGGTACTTTACTCTTGATCGGTACGGTGGGACTTTGAAAATATTCGGGCGTTCCAATCGCTCGTCTGTTGCATCATAGCGCGTCTCGGCGCAATCGACCGATTCGCTCGACCCATTATTTTGGATTTACGGCTAAAATAAATTTTTCTCATTTTATTCAATAACATATTCTTGCTTAGATAACTTTTTTACATAGGGATTAAGCATTTAGAACGATATAATGTTTAAAATAAGGGCACTTTACTCTTGACATTTTACGGTTTTTTCAATTTTCTGAAAAATCCTATCATTAGATTTTTTTAAAAATACGATATTCTTGCTTAACTAACGTTTCTACATAGGGATTAAGCATTTAGAACGAAATCTAATGTCAGAAAATGGCACTTTACTCTTGACATTTTTCGGTTTTTTCAATTTTCTGGAAAATCCTATCATTAGATTTTTTTAAAAATACGATATTCTTGCTTAACTAACGTTTTTACATAGGGATTAAGCATTTGGAACGAAATCTAATGTAGGAAAATGGTACTTTACTCTTGATCGGTACGGTGGGACTTTGAAAATATTCGGGCGTTCCAATCGCTCGTCTGTTGCATCATAGCGCGTCTCGGCGCAATCGACCGATTCGCTCGACCCATTATTTTGGATTTACGGCTAAAATAAATTTTTCTCATTTTATTCAATAACATATTCTTGCTTAGATAACTTTTTTACATAGGGATTAAGCATTTAGAACGATATAATGTTTAAAATAAGGGCACTTTACTCTTGACATTTTACGGTTTTTTCAATTTTCTGAAAAATCCTATCATTAGATTTTTTTAAAAATACGATATTCTTGCTTAACTAACGTTTCTACATAGGGATTAAGCATTTAGAACGAAATCTAATGTCAGAAAATGGCACTTTACTCTTGACATTTTTCGGTTTTTCCAATTTTCTGGAAAATCCTATCATTAGATTTTTTTAAAAATACGATATTCTTGCTTAACTAACGTTTTTACATAGGGATTAAGCATTTGGAACGAAATCTAATGTAGGAAAATGGTACTTTACTCTTGATCGGTACGGTGGGACTTTGAAAATATTCGGGCGTTCCAATCGCTCGTCTGTTGCATCATAGCGCGTCTCGGCGCAATCGACCGATTCGCTCGACCCATTATTTTCGATTTACGGCTAAAATAAATTTTTCTCATTTTATTCAATAACATATTCTTGCTTAGATAACTTTTTTACATAGGGATTAAGCATTTAGAACGATATAATGTTTAAAATAAGGGCACTTTACTCTTGACATTTTACGGTTTTTTCAATTTTCTGAAAAATCCTATCATTAGATTTTTTTAAAAATACGATATTCTTGCTTAACTAACGTTTCTACATAGGGATTAAGCATTTAGAACGAAATCTAATGTCAGAAAATGGCACTTTACTCTTGACATTTTTCGGTTTTTTCAATTTTCTGGAAAATCCTATCATTAGATTTTTTTAAAAATACGATATTCTTGCTTAACTAACGTTTCTACATAGGGATTAAGCATTTAGAACGAAATCTAATGTAGGAAAATGGTACTTTACTCTTGATCGGTACGTTGGGACTTTGAAAATATTCGGGCGTTCCAAACGCTCGTCTGTTGCATCATAGCGCGTCTCGGCGCAATCGACCGATTCGCTCGATCCATTATTTTCGATTTACGGCTAAAATAAATTTTTCTCATTTTATTCAATAACATATTCCTGCTTAAATAACTTTTTTACATATGGATTAAGCATTTAGAACGATACATTGTTTAAAATAAGGGCACTTTACTCTTGACATTTTACGGTTTTTTCAATTTTCTGAAAAATCCTATGATTAGATTTTTTTAAAAATACGATATCCTTGCTTAACTAACGTTTCTACATAGGGATTAAGCATTTAGAACGAAATCTAATGTCAGAAAATGGCACTTTACTCTTGACATTTTTCGGTTTTTCCAATTTTCTGGAAAATCCTATCATTAGATTTTTTTAAAAATACGATATTCTTGCTTAACTAACGTTTCTACATAGGGATTAAGCATTTAGAACGAAATCTAATGTCAGAAAATGGCACTTTACTCTTGACATTTTTCGGTTTTTTCAATTTTCTGGAAAATCCTATCATTAGATTTTTTTAAAAATACGATATTCTTGCTTAACTAACGTTTCTACATAGGGATTAAGCATTTAGAACGAAATCTAATGTAGGAAAATGGTACTTTACTCTTGATCGGTACGTTGGGACTTTGAAAATATTCGGGCGTTCCAAACGCTCGTCTGTTGCATCATAGCGCGTCTCGGCGCAATCGACCGATTCGCTCGACCCATTATTTTCGATTTACGGCTAAAATAAATTTTTCTCATTTTATTCAATAACATATTCTTGCTTAGATAACTTTTTTACATAGGGATTAAGCATTTAGAACGATATAATGTTTAAAATAAGGGCACTTTACTCTTGACATTTTACGGTTTTTTCAATTTTCTGAAAAATCCTATCATTAGATTTTTTTAAAAATACGATATTCTTGCTTAACTAACGTTTCTACATAGGGATTAAGCATTTAGAACGAAATCTAATGTCAGAAAATGGCACTTTACTCTTGACATTTTTCGGTTTTTTCAATTTTCTGGAAAATCCTATCATTAGATTTTTTTAAAAATACGATATTCTTGCTTAACTAACGTTTCTACATAGGGATTAAGCATTTAGAACGAAATCTAATGTAGGAAAATGGTACTTTACTCTTGATCGGTACGTTGGGACTTTGAAAATATTCGGGCGTTCCAAACGCTCGTCTGTTGCATCATAGCGCGTCTCGGCGCAATCGACCGATTCGCTCGACCCATTATTTTCGATTTACGGCTAAAATAAATTTTTCTCATTTTATTCAATAACATATTCTTGCTTAGATAACTTTTTTACATAGGGATTAAGCATTTAGAACGATATAATGTTTAAAATAAGGGCACTTTACTCTTGACATTTTACGGTTTTTTCAATTTTCTGAAAAATTCTATCATTAGATTTTTTTAAAAATACGATATTCTTGCTTAACTAACGTTTCTACATAGGGATTAAGCATTTAGAACGAAATCTAATGTCAGAAAATTGCACTTTACTCTTGACATTTTTCGGTTTTTTCAATTTTCTGGGAAATCCTACCATTAGATTTTTTTAAAAATATGATATTCTTGCTTAACTAACGTTTTTACATAGGGATTAAGCATTTAGAACGAAATCTAATGTAGGAAAATGGTACTTTACTCTTGATCGGTACGTTGGGACTTTGAAAATATTCGGGCGTTCCAATCGCTCGTCTGTTGCATCATAGCGCGTCTCGGCGCAATCGACCGATTCGCTCGATCCATTATTTTCGATTTACGGCTAAAATAAATTTTTCTCATTTTATTCAATAACATATTCCTGCTTAAATAACTTTTTTACATATGGATTAAGCATTTAGAACGATACATTGTTTAAAATAAGGGCACTTTACTCTTGACATTTTACGGTTTTTTCAATTTTCTGAAAAATCCTATCATTAGATTTTTTTAAAAATACGATATTCTTGCTTAACTAACGTTTCTACATAGGGATTAAGCATTTAGAACGAAATCTAATGTCAGAAAATGGCACTTTACTCTTGACATTTTTCGGTTTTTCCAATTTTCTGGAAAATCCTATCATTAGATTTTTTTAAAAATACGATATTCTTGCTTAACTAACGTTTTTACATAGGGATTAAGCATTTAGAACGAAATCTAATGTAGGAAAATGGTACTTTACTCTTGATCGGTACGTTGGGACTTGGAAAATATTCGGGCGTACGCGGCGCGCTCGGCGCTTCGAACAGCTTCGGTGTCCCCATTATTTTCGATTTACGGCTAAAATAAATTTTTCTAATTTTTTTCAATAACATATTCTTGCTTAAATAACTTTTTTACATAGGGATTAAGCATTTAGAACGATACATTGTTTAAAATAATGGCACTTTACTCTTGACATTTTACAGTTTTTTCAATTTTCTGAAAAATCCTATCATTAGATTTTTTTAAAAATACGATATTCTTGCTTAACTAACGTTTCTACATAGGGATTAAGCATTTAGAACGAAATCTAATGTCAGAAAATGGCACTTTACTCTTGACATTTTTCGGTTTTTTCAATTTTCTGGGAAATCCTACCATTAGATTTTTTTAAAAATATGATATTCTTGCTTAACTAACGTTTTTACATAGGGATTAAGCATTTAGAACGAAATCTAATGTAGGAAAATGGTACTTTACTCTTGATCGGTACGTTGGGACTTTGAAAATATTCGGGCGTTCCAATCGCTCGTCTGTTGCATCATAGCGCGTCTCGGCGCAATCGACCGATTCGCTCGATCCATTATTTTCGATTTACGGCTAAAATAAATTTTTCTCATTTTATTCAATAACATATTCCTGCTTAAATAACTTTTTTACATATGGATTAAGCATTTAGAACGATACATTGTTTAAAATAAGGGCACTTTACTCTTGACATTTTACGGTTTTTTCAATTTTCTGAAAAATCCTATCATTAGATTTTTTTAAAAATACGATATTCTTGCTTAACTAACGTTTCTACATAGGGATTAAGCATTTAGAACGAAATCTAATGTCAGAAAATGGCACTTTACTCTTGACATTTTTCGGTTTTTCCAATTTTCTGGAAAATCCTATCATTAGATTTTTTTAAAAATACGATATTCTTGCTTAACTAACGTTTTTACATAGGGATTAAGCATTTAGAACGAAATCTAATGTAGGAAAATGGTACTTTACTCTTGATCGGTACGTTGGGACTTTGAAAATATTCGGGCGTTCCAATCGCTCGTCTGTTGCATCATAGCGCGTCTCGGCGCAATCGACCGATTCGCTCGATCAATTATTTTCGATTTACGGCTAAAATAAATTTTTCTCATTTTATTCAATAACATATTCCTGCTTAAATAACTTTTTTACATATGGATTAAGCATTTAGAACGATACATTGTTTAAAATAAGGGCACTTTACTCTTGACATTTTACGGTTTTTTCAATTTTCTGAAAAATCCTATCATTAGATTTTTTTAAAAATACGATATTCTTGCTTAACTAACGTTTCTACATAGGGATTAAACATTTAGAACGAAATCTAATGTCAGAAAATGGCACTTTACTCTTGACATTTTTCGGTTTTTTCAATTTTCTGGGAAATCCTATCATTAGATTTTTTTAAAAATACGATATTCTTGCTTAACTAACGTTTTTACATAGGGATTAAGCATTTAGAACGAAATCTAATGTAGGAAAATGGTACTTTACTCTTGATCGGTACGTTGGGACTTTGAAAATATTCGGGCGTTCCAATCGCTCGTCTGTTGCATCATAGCGCGTCTCGGCGCAATCGACCGATTCGCTCGATCCATTATTTTCGATTTACGGCTAAAATAAATTTTTCTAATTTTTTTCAATAACATATTCCTGCTTAAATAACTTTTTTACATAGGGATTAAGCCTTTAGAACGATACATTGTTTAAAATAAGGGCACTTTACTCTTGACATTTTACGGTTTTTTCAATTTTCTGAAAAATCCTATCATTAGATTTTTTTAAAAATACGATATTCTTGCTTAACTAACGTTTCTACATAGGGATTAAGCATTTAGAACGAAATCTAATGTCAGAAAATGGCACTTTACTCTTGACATTTTTCGGTTTTTTCAATTTTCTGGGAAATCCTATCATTAGATTTTTTTAAAAATACGATATTCTTGCTTAACTAACGTTTTTACATAGGGATTAAGCATTTAGAACGAAATCTAATGTAGGAAAATGGTACTTTACTCTTGATCGGTACGTTGGGACTTTGAAAATATTCGGGCGTTCCAATCGCTCGTCTGTTGCATCATAGCGCGTCTCGGCGCAATCGACCGATTCGCTCGATCCATTATTTTCGATTTACGGCTAAAATAAATTTTTCTCATTTTATTCAATAACATATTCCTGCTTAAATAACTTTTTTACATATGGATTAAGCATTTAGAACGATACATTGTTTAAAATAAGGGCACTTTACTCTTGACATTTTACGGTTTTTTCAATTTTCTGAAAAATCCTATCATTAGATTTTTTTAAAAATACGATATTCTTGCTTAACTAACGTTTCTACATAGGGATTAAGCATTTAGAACGAAATCTAATGTCAGAAAATGGCACTTTACTCTTGACATTTTTCGGTTTTTTCAATTTTCTGGGAAATCCTATCATTAGATTTTTTTAAAAATACGATATTCTTGCTTAACTAACGTTTTTACATAGGGATTAAGCATTTAGAACGAAATCTAATGTAGGAAAATGGTACTTTACTCTTGATCGGTACGTTGGGACTTTGAAAATATTCGGGCGTTCCAATCGCTCGTCTGTTGCATCATAGCGCGTCTCGGCGCAATCGACCGATTCGCTCGATCCATTATTTTCGATTTACGGCTAAAATAAATTTTTCTCATTTTATTCAATAACATATTCTTGCTTAAATAACTTTTTTACATAGGGATTAAGCATTTAGAACGATACATTGTTTAAAATAAGGGCACTTTACTCTTGACATTTTACGGTTTTTTCAATTTTCTGAAAAATCCTATCATTAGATTTTTTTAAGAATACGATATTCTTGCTTAACTAACGTTTCTACATAGGGATTAAGCATTTAGAACGAAATCTAATGTCAGAAAATGGCACTTTACTCTTGACATTTTTCGGTTTTTTCAATTTTCTGGAAAATCCTATCATTAGATTTTTTTAAAAATACGATATTCTTGCTTAACTAACGTTTTTACATAGGGATTAAGCATTTAGAACGAAATCTAATGTAGGAAAATGGTACTTTACTCTTGATCGGTACGTTGGGACTTTGAAAATATTCGGGCGTACGCGGCGCGCTCGGCGCTTCGAACAGCTCCGGTGTCCCCATTATTTTCGATTTACGGCTAAAATAAATTTTTCTAATTTTTTTCAATAACATATTCCTGCTAAAATAACTTTTTTACATAGGGATTAAGCATTTAGAACGATACATTGTTTAAAATAAGGGCACTTTACTCTTGACATTTTACGGTTTTTTCAATTTTCTGAAAAATCCTATCATTAGATTTTTTTAAAAATACGATATTCTTGCTTAACTAACGTTTCTACATAGGGATTAAGCATTTAGAACGAAATCTAATGTCAGAAAATGGCACTTTACTCTTGACATTTTACGGTTTTTTCAATTTTCTGGGAAATCCTATCATTAGATTTTTTTAAAAATACGATATTCTTGCTTAACTAACGTTTTTACATAGGGATTAAGCATTTAGAACGAAATCTAATGTAGGAAAATGGTACTTTACTCTTGATCGGTACGTTGGGACTTGGAAAATATTCGGCCGTACGCGGCGCGTCTCGGCGCTTCGAACAGCTCCGGTGTCCCCATTATTTTCGATTTACGGCTAAAATAAATTTTTCTAATTTTTTTCAATTACATATTCTTGCTTAGATAACTTTTTTACATAGGGATTAAGCATTTAGAACGACATATTGTTTAAAATAATGGTACTTTACTCTTGTGATTTTTCGGTTTTTTTTGATTATTTGGAAAAATAAATTTTTGTAATTTTTTTAAATACGATATTCGTGATCAGTGAACGATTTCACATATGGATTAAGCATTTAGAATCGTGCGGAAGCGTTATTAAAAAAGTTTACTCGATGCGATGGGACTTTGAAAAGTTTGTGAAAATTTTCATATTGGGAAAAAATGTGTAATTTTTTGTCTAGTTTACGGTAGTGTAATTTATTTTAATGTTTACTATAAATTTTTTTTTCGTTCGTTCACGCGCTATGTTACAACAGCACGGCCGGGCGGTCTGTTGCCGCGGCGGTTTACACTCATAAGCGCGCGTGCTATTCGGCCGGCGGCGCCGGCGTCCTTGCCGGCCGTTCGGTATCTATAAGAGATACACGGTCCGTGCGAGGCGGACGGAGCAGAGCGGGTTTTGGGCCAATTCTACGATCTCGGTCGAGAAGCTGTCTCAGAGCTCCTTCGGGGCTTCGGTCCTGACTGTTTCGTGCCGTTTACGTTACGGACTTTTCTCCACACAGCGTGGCCACGGGTCGGTGTCTTTGACCGAATGGCCCATATGTGGCAAGCCCTACGGGGTTGGTTACCCGTATGCACTTTGTATGTATACTCGTACTCACTGAGCAATCGACTCTTCTGTCCGAGCGATGGAAAAATTTTTTAAAATGCATCTGTAAGATTTGGAAGCAAATCGTACCAATTGAAAACTGTGGCTAAAATGAATAGCCCAGTGGAGAGAGAAAACTATCAAAAAACTGATTTTTTAAATCAAGAGGTGTCAGAAATCGAAATGCCTAGCGCGAGCGGAAGAACACGCTTTCTCGCCAGTCCAGCATGTGTCCTGTCCGTTCTTCCTCGGCTTGCCGATTTTGCCCAGATCAGAGGTTTCGTGCTTCCGGCGGTCAGAAGATCAGCGTGAGCGTACGCGCTTCCACGACTATGGCATCACCCATGTACTTTTTCCTTTGAATATATTTGAGTACATAAAAAATATTAAAACATATAGAGAGAACTGTGTCTTGGATCTTAAAAATTTGTCAATAGCGATGATATATTATTACTTAACTTGAAGTATTTGTACGTTTTAGCTGGGACGTACATTTATCTTACAAGATGTTAATAGCGAGACTCTTGAAGATAAAATTATCTTGTGATTTTATGAAGGCAAAGATAGAAACGTACGAAGCTGGCGTACGTAGAAAAATGTGATTTTACGATAGAACAAAAATATAATACGTACGTTTTTGGGCGTACGGTAAAATATCTGTATGGTAGAAAAATGAAAGAAATTGAGCGTTAAAGAAGATATGTTACAAGCGCGGAATGTGGCAAAACTTGTACATATTTGAAAGAGAAAAGTGGTGTGTCGACCTGACATATATATATGAAACAGGCGACGATGGAAAAGGATTTAAATTTTGTCCATTTTATATATACATATTGTATAGTTCCCTGGTTGATCCTGCCAGTAGTCATATGCTTGTCTCAAAGATTAAGCCATGCATGTCTCAGTACATGCCGTATTAAGGTGAAACCGCGAATGGCTCATTAAATCAGTTATGGTTTCTTAGATCGTACTAAAATTTACTTGGATAACTGTGGTAATTCTAGAGCTAATACATGCAAAACAGAGTTCCGACCAGAGATGGTAGGAACGCTTTTATTAGATCAAAACCAATCGGTGGCGGGTGTTTACACTCGTCCATCGTTTGCTTTGGTGACTCTGAATAACTTTGTGCTGATCGCATGGTCTTATAGCACCGGCGACGCATCTTTCAAATGTCTGCCTTATCAACTGTCGATGGTAGGTTCTGCGCCTACCATGGTTGTAACGGGTAACGGGGAATCAGGGTTCGATTCCGGAGAGGGAGCCTGAGAAACGGCTACCACATCCAAGGAAGGCAGCAGGCGCGCAAATTACCCACTCCCGGCACGGGGAGGTAGTGACGAAAAATAACGATACGGGACTCATCCGAGGCCCCGTAATCGGAATGAGTACACTTTAAATCCTTTAACGAGGATCCATTGGAGGGCAAGTCTGGTGCCAGCAGCCGCGGTAATTCCAGCTCCAATAGCGTATATTAAAGTTGTTGCGGTTAAAAAGCTCGTAGTTGAATCTGTGTGTCACAGTGTCGGTTCATCGCTCGCGGTGTTTAACTGGCATTATGTGGTACGTCCTACCGGTGGGCTTTGCTCTTCACGGGGCGGTCCAACTAATATCCCATCGCGGTGCTCTTCACTGAGTGTCGAGGTGGGCCGGTACGTTTACTTTGAACAAATTAGAGTGCTCAAAGCAGGCTACCTTCGCCTGAATACTGTGTGCATGGAATAATGGAATAGGACCTCGGTTCTATTTTGTTGGTTTTCGGAACCCCGAGGTAATGATTAATAGGGACAGATGGGGGCATTCGTATTGCGACGTTAGAGGTGAAATTCTTGGATCGTCGCAAGACGGACAGAAGCGAAAGCATTTGCCAAAAATGTTTTCATTAATCAAGAACGAAAGTTAGAGGTTCGAAGGCGATCAGATACCGCCCTAGTTCTAACCATAAACGATGCCAGCTAGCGATCCGCCGAAGTTCCTACGATGACTCGGCGGGCAGCTTCCGGGAAACCAAAGCTTTTGGGTTCCGGGGGAAGTATGGTTGCAAAGCTGAAACTTAAAGGAATTGACGGAAGGGCACCACCAGGAGTGGAGCCTGCGGCTTAATTTGACTCAACACGGGAAACCTCACCAGGCCCGGACACCGGAAGGATTGACAGATTGATAGCTCTTTCTTGATTCGGTGGGTGGTGGTGCATGGCCGTTCTTAGTTGGTGGAGCGATTTGTCTGGTTAATTCCGATAACGAACGAGACTCTAGCCTGCTAAATAGACGTAATTATGGTATCTCGAAGGCTCTCGGCTTCTGCCGGTGGGGTTTTTACTACCAACGTACAAACAAATCTTCTTAGAGGGACAGGCGGCTTCTAGCCGCACGAGATTGAGCAATAACAGGTCTGTGATGCCCTTAGATGTTCTGGGCCGCACGCGCGCTACACTGAAGGAATCAGCGTGTGTTCCCTGGCCGAAAGGCCCGGGTAACCCGCTGAACCTCCTTCGTGCTAGGGATTGGGGCTTGCAATTATTCCCCATGAACGAGGAATTCCCAGTAAGCGCGAGTCATAAGCTCGCGTTGATTACGTCCCTGCCCTTTGTACACACCGCCCGTCGCTACTACCGATTGAATGATTTAGTGAGGTCTTCGGACTGGTGCGCGGCAATGTTTCGGCATTGCCGATGATGCCGGGAAGATGACCAAACTTGATTATTTAGAGGAAGTAAAAGTCGTAACAAGGTTTCCGTAGGTGAACCTGCGGAAGGATCATTACAATGTTCCAATATATCTCAAAGAGAGAGGAGAGGAGGAGAGAAAATGAATTCGATTAGTTTGTGGATAAGAATTCATATAAAAAAAAAAGATATTGTTGAGCCCGCCAGATCATTCGTGCGTGATTTACACGGCCAGACGTGTGTACTACACGTATTAGGCCTTTGATCTGCGTTGCGTAGGCCACAACAAATCTTTCAAAGAGAGAGAGATATATGTGTTGTTGGGGTTTGTGATTATGAAGGTGCCCCAACGCACAAAAATATATAAAAATGTACAAAGTTGGGATGTGGTGTGGTGGAGAAGAGTTGGGCCCGACCAGATCATTCGTGCGTGATTTACACGGCAGACGTGTGTACTACACGTATTAGGCCTTTGATCTGCGTTGCGTAGGCCATCTTCCTTCCAAGACACACACGTGTTGGGGTTTGTGTGATTTTATGATAGTGCCTCAACACGGAAAAATAAGCGTACGAGAAGAGTTGGGCCCGACCAGATCATTCGTGCGTGATTTATACACGGCCAGACGCGTATTATATTACACGTATTAGGCCTTTGATCTGCGTTGCGTAGGCCATCTTCTCGATAGAGAGAAAGCCAATGTATTCTTTTTTCTTTCTTTACACACACACACACAGTTGTAGTAGGACAGGGAGGGATGCGAGCGTGCTAATCACGCTTCCTCAAGTCTTCGCTGTGGTGTAAAAAAAAAAGAAAAAAAGGAATCGTTGGGAAAGTCCAAAGGACGAAAATATCGGGCAGTCTGAAGATAACTTAATGCTCGTTTACATTGGTATCAAGAGAGACCGGCTTGTGTAGCTCGTTTCAATGCTGTGTCGTTGTCATTG
>NW_027476183.1:50000-55000 GCF_051020955.1 Megalopta genalis | reverse complement strand
AATGCCGCATTTTCGTTGTCTGAACACGCCACGAAGCAACACGCCGTCGGATTGAATGTTGCTGCTGAGTCGATAGGTGCATCGGCGATGAAGGCACTCGAGAGACCGTCAGTGCGTTGTACATGTAGTGCTTCGCATAATGACGAGGCCCGTGATTAAGCAAGCGGGCTGTGGCGTGTTCTTGTGCAGTATTGAACATGCTGCACTACTCCCATCCGGGGGACTGTTGTCACTTGTGGCTTCAGTCCCCCGCGTTACGTTATGCGGTTTTTCTGGTCTGACTGGAATGCCGCATTTTCGTTATCTGAACACGCCACAAAGCAACACGCCGACGGAGTGAATGCTGCCGAGTTGACGGATGCATCAGATGCATCGGCGATGAGGGTATTTTGAGACCGCCAGTGCGTTGTACATGTAGTACTTCGCATAATGGCGAGGCCCTTGAACTAAGCATACGGGCTGTGGCGTGTTCATGTACAGCATTGAATATGCTGTACTACTCCCTACCGGGGGACTGTTGTCACTTGTGGCTGCAGTCCCCCGCGTCACGTTGTGCGGTTTTTCTGGTCTGACCGGAATGCCGCATTTTCGTTGTCTGAGCGCGCCACGTAGCAACATGCCGCTGGATCTAGAAATCGGGATGCAACCAATCACCTGGGCAACCCAGGCCGCAAGGGGCAAACGTGCCCTAGCCACACTTGAGCCTCCACGAAAAAGGTACCGCTGGATAGCTCGTGTTCTCAAAACGCAGCGAACCGAACGAAGTGTGGTGGAGAGGAAGAGGCAGCCTCTCCGACTGCTGTCTCCCGCGTGTTTGCCGTGCGTGGCGACCCTTGTCGTCGGAAAAGAGGATCCTGGGATCTGAGGGGGCCCTCTCCTGCGGGTGAGACGTCCCCAACACGTACCTTTGGCCTCTGCTTCGGCTAGATGGGAGGCTGGACGAGAAAAGCAGCCCTGGTCCAGTCAATCGGCTTGGAACGACCATACGCTTCGGCGAGTGGGTTCTGACGGGCGAGGACGCGGGCTGGGTTGAGCAATCGGCCCAGTCAGCAGACTATGTCCGGTGCGTAGCCCTAACCCAGCCTGATGGCGGGTTCCAAAATGTGTGGGTCGGTGGTGGCCGGGGAGCGTACCGGATGAAGGCAAAGATCTAACTATGGGATCTAAATTGAAAGTACAAATTGAACGTTCGAAGTCGGCGGGTCCAGCTCCTACTCGGAGTGAAGCCGTCGCCACAGACGCGGAAGCTACAGCAGCAGCTGTTAGCCCTCCTGCGTCTGCGAAAAAGACAAGGTCCGGGAAGGTGCTGAACATCGCCAATCCTCGTGTGACCTTGGAGAGATGCGTGACACCCACGCGAGCGGTCTCGGTGAAAACTGAGGCCACGGTAGAAGGCGCGCCGGACACCGGTAACGTGGGGACAGCGCCCAAGTCGGGGGACTCCCCCAGCCGCAAGGCTGGGAAGGAGAAACCCAGAAAAATCGAATCAGTCAAAGACACGCTCGTGAAGGTGCAACCGGCACCCGTGCGTGTCGAAGACCCCGAAGGTGGCGGTTGGAAAACCGTCACCAAAAAGTCGAAGCGTGCCAAGCCAGTCGCACCTACTGGCAAGGCCGCAGCAAACCAGGCCAGGAAATCGAAGGGGACGGTTTCCGGGCACAAGGTACGGCCTCTCGATCTCGTGAGAGACGAAGCCTTCAGGCGAGTATCGGAGATACGGACCTTTTGCTTTCGACCCGAGTCGAAAGTCAACAAGGAGTCCGGGTCGAAGATACTAGCAGAAGTCGGAGCACTCAACGAGTTGGTCCAGGAGCTGATTCAACGAAACAGCTTCGTCGAAGGGCAACTCGCCGCGGTCAGGGCGGACCTAAAAGCGCGTCCTGCCGTAATGAGTGCGGCGCGACCTGGGCCGTCCAAGGGAACCCTCCCGAAGACGGTCTCCAATGCCGCGCAGTTGACCTACGCCCAAGTGGCAAAGGTCAACCAGTCAGCGACTCCGGAGGCGAGAAGACCACCGACACAATACGTGGTGCGTATCTTCCCGCCAAAGGATAAAGGACAGAACAGCGATGCTACTAAGAGAGCTGTTCTGTCGATCGTAAAACCTGCGAAGGAGGCGATCCGTGTCAGATCGGTTCGACGCATCCACTCCGGTGGCATCGTCGTCGAAACCGATCGCAAGGAGGACCTAAAAGCCTTCGTAGGCAATAAGAAGCTGGCGAGTGCGGGACTGTCCGTCTCCTTGCCCAGCAAACGGGACCCCGAGGTCCTGATTTATGACATTCCGAAAGGGATGGGCAAGGAGGAAATTGCCTCCAGTCTTTGGAGGCAAAACCTCTCTGAGGCGTCCCAGAAGGATGTGCCTTCGGGTGTTCGGGTCAGTCGCATGGCTGGCAAGACCCCGGAGACAGCCAACTGGGTAGTGGCCGTCAGTCCGCAGATTCGTCGGCGGCTGGCGCAGAGAGGGGACCGGGTGTACCTCGGGTGGAGTTCCTGTCGTGTGCGGGACTTCATACAGGTCACCCGATGCTATAAGTGCCAGCGCTTCGGGCACACGGCGAAGCGCTGCAAATTCAAAGAGGATGTCTGCGGACATTGTGCCGAAAAAGGGCACGGCTATGCCCTCTGTAACAGGAAGAGCAAGCCTCCGGTCTGCTCCAACTGTAAAGACAGAGGGCGACCATTTGAACACAAGTCGCGAGACCCGGCCTGCGCCTCCTATCAGGAAGCGCTGGTTTTGGAGATGTCTCGCGTTAGACAAGAATAATTTGAATTGAATGGATAGTACAAACGACCGGCGACGCTCGAGAGTCATACGGGTCATGCAGCATAACATGCAGCGGGCCCGAAACGTGACCGACGAAGTCCGGACTGAGATGCATAGGCGAGGGGTAGATGTGTTGCTTGCACAAGAGCCATATAGCTGGCGGGGTACTGTGCCCGGGCTAGGCTTGAGAACGAGGCTGATCACGGCAGGCGAACCGGTGATGGCTGCAATAGCGGTCAGAAACCCGGATCTAACCGTGGTCAAAGTCTCTAACTTGTGCGACACGCATTTGTCCTGTGTCAGCATCTCGGGTTCGTTTGGGAGCTTCTTCCTGATCAGCCAGTACTTTCAATGCTCCGATGACGTTGAATCAGGTCTGGCGCGGTTGGAGAGAGCTCTTTCCGCACTTAAGCATAACCGAGTCATTATCTCTGCCGACGTTAACGCGAAATCAGCCCAGTGGGGCAGCGCGGAGACGGACGTGAGAGGCCGTAAACTCGAAGAGTTTATCGTGAGCCATGGCTTGGTTGTCTTGAACGAGGCTGGAAACGCTCCGACGTTTTCCAGCCCTAGTGGACAGTCATACATCGACGTCACACTATCGACACCTGATATTTGCGACAAGGTGCGAGGTTGGAAGGTCCGCGAGGACCTGACGACCAGCGACCACCGAGTCATAGAGTTTTCTTTGAGTTTTTGCGCCGAGGACGGTGCTGCCGAAATTAGTAGCAACAGCAGCACCAACCGGAACGGATTATTACCAAGGTTCCGACTCCGAAGCGCAAAATGGCCCGAGTTCGACAAGGCGCTGCAGGAAAGTAAGAGGAGTATATCCCCCGATCCATTGAACAATAAGGGGGATGTCGAACATCTAGCACAGGAGATCGAAAGAATGATCGTCCAAGCGTGCGACTCCTCGATGCCAACCAAGCAGTGGCATTCAAAATCCGTCCCATGGTGGACGGCCGACCTGACGAGGCAAAAGAGGCGAGTCTACAAACTTAGACGAGCCTCGCAGAACGCAGCATGTTCAGAGGAGCAGAGGGCGGCCAAGAGGACCGAGTATCTTAAACAGAGAAAGGCCTACAAAGCCGCCATCAAAGCTGCTCGGTCGCACAGCTGGCGTGCATTCGTGACCGAGCAGGGAAACAAGGAACCCTGGGGCCTCATTTATAAGATCACGAGGCAGAAGATGACAGCCAGCACGGTCATCTCCAATATAAATCGTAACACTGCCCAGGGTTACACCACAGACTGGGACTCCACCGCTTCCGCGCTGCTGGAGGGGTTAATTCCGGACGATAGCCCCGCGAATGACTCCCCGGATCATGCGCGAGTCAGGAGGGAAGCTGCCATCGAGCCGGAGAGTGAGGACGCCAGTCCCTTCACCCTCTCGGAGCTCAGATCGGCGGTCAACCGACTGAAGAGCGGCAAGTGTCCAGGCCTAGATCGGATCGAGCCGGAGATTTTAAAACGTTCGTGTAATACAATCTCACGCGAGCTCCTCCGACTCTACAACGGATGCCTGGCACACGGAGTCTTTCCCGTGGAATGGAAAGTCGGGTCCATCATTACCATCCTTAAAGGACCCGAGAAACCTGAAACGGAGATAAAGTCCTACAGACCAATATGCTTGCTTTCGGTCGTAGGCAAAGTCTTGGAGAAGCTAATCGCTACGCGATTAGCTAGTTTGTTTTTGCACCCCGACTACGCCTCCGATCGGCAATACGGATTCAGGCCGCATCGATCCACGACTGATGCCGTGGTAAAGATGAGGGAGCTTGCGTCCGGTCGAGAGGAAAAGTACGCCGTGGGTCTGCTCTTCGACATTGCTGCGGCCTTTGATAATGTCTGGTGGCCAAGCATACTCAACGCGTTGAGGAAGCGAGGCTGCCCAAAAAACCTATTTAGATTGGTGGTCGACTACTTCGACGGCCGCGTGGTGACTATGGTGTCTGATCGCGGTGCAGTGCGGAAGAAAGTCACTAAGGGCTGCCCACAGGGATCGATTCTTGGTCCGAGCTGTTGGAACTTAGTCTTCGACGAGGTTCTACAGCTCTTATCGAACGCCGGGCTCGCTTGCGAGCCCATCGCCTATGCAGACGACCTTCTTGTCTTGATCTTCGCGAACAGCAGGAAGGGTCTAGAAAGCAATGGCCAATTGGTTGTGGACACCATTTCTCGCTGGTGCGACCAGCAGAAATTGTCGCTGTCTGCGACCAAGACCGAGATG
>NW_027476183.1:27500-45000 GCF_051020955.1 Megalopta genalis | reverse complement strand
GTCGATCCGCGTTATGTTAAATATTTCAAGGTTCCCGATTCCACAAAATTATAAAAAGTATACGGCTGTGTAGCGGGGATCAAAACGAGTAATTTCATGTATAAAGTTTAATTAATCTCCCAATAGTTTGCCGGGAAACATCGATTATTCCGATCTAGAAAGAGACAGAGATAGTCGATCCGCGTTATGTTAAATATTGCAAGGTTCCCGATTCCACAAAATTATAAAAAGTATACGGCTGTGTAGCGGGGATCAAAACGAGTAATTTCATGTATAAAGTTTAATTAAACTCCCAATAGTTTGCCGGGAAACATCGATTCTTCCGATCTAGAAAGAGACAGAGACAGACGATCCGCGTTATGTTAAATATTTCAAGGTTCCCGATTCCACAAAATTATAAAAAGTATACGGCTGTGTAGCGGGGATCAAAACGAGTAATTTCATGTATAAAGTTTAATTAATCTCTCAATAGTTTGCCGGGAAACATCGATTATTCCGATCTAGAAAGAGACAGAGACAGACGATCCGCGTTATGTTAAATATTTCAAGGTTCCCGATTCCACAAAATTATAAAAAGTATACGGCTGTGTAGCGGGGATCAAAACGAGTAATTTCATGTATAAAGTTTAATTAAACTCCCAATAGTTTGCCGGGAAACATCGATTCTTCCGATCTAGAAAGAGACAGAGACAGACGATCCGCGTTATGTTAAATATTTCAAGGTTCCCGATTCCACAAAATTATAAAAAGTATACGGCTGTGTAGCGGGGATCAAAACGAGTAATTTCATGTATATTGTTTAATTAATCTCCCAATAGTTTGCCGGGAAACAACGATTATTCCGATCTAGAAAGAGACAGAGACAGACGATCCGCGTTATGTTAAATATTTCAAGGTTCCCGATTCCACAAAATTATAAAAAGTATACGGCTGTGTAGCGGGGATCAAAACGAGTAATTTCATGTATAAAGTTTAATTAATCTCCCAATAGTTTGCCGGGAAACATCGATTATTCCGATCTAGAAAGAGACAGAGATAGTCGATCCGCGTTATGTTAAATATTGCAAGGTTCCCGATTCCACAAAATTATAAAAAGTATACGGCTGTGTAGCGGGGATCAAAACGAGTAATTTCATGTATAAAGTTTAATTAAACTCCCAATAGTTTGCCGGGAAACATCGATTCTTCCGATCTAGAAAGAGACAGAGACAGACGATCCGCGTTATGTTAAATATTTCAAGGTTCCCGATTCCACAAAATTATAAAAAGTATACGGCTGTGTAGCGGGGATCAAAACGAGTAATTTCATGTATAAAGTTTAATTAAACTCCCAATAGTTTGCCGGGAAATATCGATTCTTCCGATCTAGAAAGAGACAGAGACAGACGATCCGCGTTATGTTAAATATTTCAAGGTTCCCGATTCCACAAAATTATAAAAAGTATACGGCTGTGTAGCGGGGATCAAAACGAGTAATTTCATGTATAAAGTTTAATTAAACTCCCAATAGTTTGCCGGGAAACATCGATTCTTCCGATCTAGAAAGAGACAGAGACAGACGATCCGCGTTATGTTAAATATTTCAAGGTTCCCGATTCCACAAAATTATAAAAAGTATACGGCTGTGTAGCGGGGATCAAAACGAGTAATTTCATGTATAAAGTTTAATTAATCTCCCAATAGTTTGCCGGGAAACATCGATTCTCCCGATCTAGAAAGAGACAGAGACAGACGATCCGCGTTATGTTAAATATTTCAAGGTTCCCGATTCCACAAAATTATAAAAAGTATACGGCTGTGTAGCGGGGATCAAAACGAGTAATTTCATGTATAAAGTTTAATTAAACTCCCAATAGTTTGCCGGGAAACATCGATTCTTCCGATCTAGAAAGAGACAGAGACAGACGATCCGCGTTATGTTAAATATTTCAAGGTTCCCGATTCCACAAAATTATAAAAAGTATACGGCTGTGTAGCAGGGATCAGAACGCGTAATTTCATGTATAAAGTTTAATTAAACTCCCAATAGTTTGTCGGGAAACATCGATAGTTCGATCGCGCGAGAGAGACAGAGAAACGAACAGTCTTTTTTTCGATTTACGGCTAAAATAAATTTTTCTAATTTTTTTCAATAACATATTCCTGCTAAAATAACTTTTTTACATAGGGATTAAGCATTTAGAACGATACATTGTTTAAAATAAGGGCACTTTACTCTTGACATTTTACGGTTTTTTCAATTTTCTGAAAAATCCTATCATTAGATTTTTTTAAAAATACGATATTCTTGCTTAACTAACGTTTCTACATAGGGATTAAGCATTTAGAACGAAATCTAATGTCAGAAAATGGCACTTTACTCTTGACATTTTTCGGTTTTTTCAATTTTCTGGAAAATCCTATCATTAGATTTTTTTAAAAATACGATATTCTTGCTTAACTAACGTTTTTACATAGGGATTAAGCATTTAGAACGAAATCTAATGTAGGAAAATGGTACTTTACTCTTGATCGGTACGTTGGGACTTTGAAAATATTCGGGCGTTCCAATCGCTCGTCTGTTGCATCATAGCGCGTCTCGGCGCAATCGACCGATTCGCTCGATCCATTATTTTCGATTTACGGCTAAAATAAATTTTTCTCATTTTATTCAATAACATATTCCTGCTTAAATAACTTTTTTACATATGGATTAAGCATTTAGAACGATACATTGTTTAAAATAAGGGCACTTTACTCTTGACATTTTACGGTTTTTTCAATTTTCTGAAAAATCCTATCATTAGATTTTTTTAAAAATACGATATTCTTGCTTAACTAACGTTTCTACATAGGGATTAAGCATTTAGAACGAAATCTAATGTCAGAAAATGGCACTTTACTCTTGACATTTTTCGGTTTTTTCAATTTTCTGGGAAATCCTATCATTAGATTTTTTTAAAAATACGATATTCTTGCTTAACTAACGTTTTTACATAGGGATTAAGCATTTAGAACGAAATCTAATGTAGGAAAATGGTACTTTACTCTTGATCGGTACGTTGGGACTTTGAAAATATTCGGGCGTTCCAATCGCTCGTCTGTTGCATCGTAGCGCGTCTCGGCGCAATCGACCGATTCGCTCGATCCATTATTTTCGATTTACGGCTAAAATAAATTTTTCTCATTTTATTCAATAACATATTCTTGCTTAAATAACTTTTTTACATAGGGATTAAGCATTTAGAACGATACATTGTTTAAAATAAGGGCACTTTACTCTTGACATTTTACGGTTTTTTCAATTTTCTGAAAAATCCTATCATTAGATTTTTTTTTAAGAATACGATATTCTTGCTTAACTAACGTTTCTACATAGGGATTAAGCATTTAGAACGAAATCTAATGTCAGAAAATGGCACTTTACTCTTGACATTTTTCGGTTTTTTTCAATTTTCTGGAAAATCCTATCATTAGATTTTTTTAAAAATACGATATTCTTGCTTAACTAACGTTTTTACATAGGGATTAAGCATTTAGAACGAAATCTAATGTAGGAAAATGGTACTTTACTCTTGATCGGTACGTTGGGACTTTGAAAATATTCGGGCGTACGCGGCGCGCTCGGCGCTTCGAACAGCTCCGGTGTCCCCATTATTTTCGATTTACGGCTAAAATAAATTTTTCTAATTTTTTTCAATAACATATTCCTGCTAAAATAACTTTTTGACATAGGGATTAAGCATTTAGAACGATACATTGTTTAAAATAAGGGCACTTTACTCTTGACATTTTACGGTTTTTTCAATTTTCTGAAAAATCCTATCATTAGATTTTTTTAAAAATACGATATTCTTGCTTAGCTAACGTTTCTACATAGGGATTAAGCATTTAGAACGAAATCTAATGTCAGAAAATGGCACTTTACTCTTGACATTTTACGGTTTTTTCAATTTTCTGGGAAATCCTATCATTAGATTTTTTTAAAAATACGATATTCTTGCTTAACTAACGTTTTTACATAGGGATTAAGCATTTAGAACGAAATCTAATGTAGGAAAATGGTACTTTACTCTTGATCGGTACGTTGGGACTTTGAAAATATTCGGGCGTTCCAATCGCTCGTCTGTTGCATCATAGCGCGTCTCGGCGCAATCGACCGATTCGCTCGATCCATTATTTTCGATTTACGGCTAAAATAAATTTTTCTCATTTTATTCAATAACATATTCCTGCTTAAATAACTTTTTTACATAGGGATTAAGCATTTAGAACGATACATTGTTTAAAATAAGGGCACTTTACTCTTGACATTTTACGGTTTTTTCAATTTTCTGAAAAATCCTATCATTAGATTTTTTTAAAAATACGATATTCTTGCTTAACTAACGTTTCTACATAGGGATTAAGCATTTAGAACGAAATCTAATGTCAGAAAATGGCACTTTACTCTTGACATTTTTCGGTTTTTTCAATTTTCTGGGAAATCCTATCATTAGATTTTTTTAAAAATACGATATTCTTGCTTAACTAACGTTTTTACATAGGGATTAAGCATTTAGAACGAAATCTAATGTAGGAAAATGGTACTTTACTCTTGATCGGTACGTTGGGACTTTGAAAATATTCGGGCGTTCCAATCGCTCGTCTGTTGCATCATAGCGCGTCTCGGCGCAATCGACCGATTCGCTCAATCCATTATTTTCGATTTACGGCTAAAATAAATTTTTCTCATTTTATTCAATAACATATTCCTGCTTAAATAACTTTTTTACATATGGATTAAGCATTTAGAACGATACATTGTTTAAAATAAGGGCACTTTACTCTTGACATTTTACGGTTTTTTCAATTTTCTGAAAAATCCTATCATTAGATTTTTTTAAAAATACGATATTCTTGCTTAACTAACGTTTCTACATAGGGATTAAGCATTTAGAACGAAATCTAATGTCAGAAAATGGCACTTTACTCTTGACATTTTTCGGTTTTTCCAATTTTCTGGAAAATCCTATCATTAGATTTTTTTAAAAATACGATATTCTTGCTTAACTAACGTTTTTACATAGGGATTAAGCATTTAGAACGAAATCTAATGTAGGAAAATGGTACTTTACTCTTGATCGGTACGTTGGGACTTGGAAAATATTCGGGCGTACGCGGCGCGCTCGGCGCTTCGAACAGCTTCGGTGTCCCCATTATTTTCGATTTACGGCTAAAATAAATTTTTCTAATTTTTTTCAATAACATATTCTTGCTTAAATAACTTTTTTACATAGGGATTAAGCATTTAGAACGATACATTGTTTAAAATAATGGCACTTTACTCTTGACATTTTACAGTTTTTTCAATTTTCTGAAAAATCCTATCATTAGATTTTTTTAAAAATACGATATTCTTGCTTAACTAACGTTTCTACATAGGGATTAAGCATTTAGAACGAAATCTAATGTCAGAAAATGGCACTTTACTCTTGACATTTTTCGGTTTTTTCAATTTTCTGGGAAATCCTATCATTAGATTTTTTTAAAAATACGATATTCTTGCTTAACTAACGTTTCTACATAGGGATTAAGCATTTAGAACGAAATCTAATGTAGGAAAATGGTACTTTACTCTTGATCGGTACGGTGGGACTTTGAAAATATTCGGGCGTTCCAATCGCTCGTCTGTTGCATCATAGCGCGTCTCGGCGCAATCGACCGATTCGCCCGACCCATTATTTTGGATTTACGGCTAAAATAAATTTTTCTCATTTTATTCAATAACATATTCTTGCTTAGATAACTTTTTTACATAGGGATTAAGCATTTAGAACGATATAATGTTTAAAATAAGGGCACTTTACTCTTGACATTTTACGGTTTTTTCAATTTTCTGAAAAATCCTATCATTAGATTTTTTTAAAAATACGATATTCTTGCTTAACTAACGTTTCTACATAGGGATTAAGCATTTAGAACGAAATCTAATGTCAGAAAATGGCACTTTACTCTTGACATTTTTCGGTTTTTTCAATTTTCTGGAAAATCCTATCATTAGATTTTTTTAAAAATACGATATTCTTGCTTAACTAACGTTTCTACATAGGGATTAAGCATTTAGAACGAAATCTAATGTAGGAAAATGGTACTTTACTCTTGATCGGTACGGTGGGACTTTGAAAATATTCGGGCGTTCCAATCGCTCGTCTGTTGCATCATAGCGCGTCTCGGCGCAATCGACCGATTCGCTCGACCCATTATTTTGGATTTACGGCTAAAATAAATTTTTCTCATTTTATTCAATAACATATTCTTGCTTAGATAACTTTTTTACATAGGGATTAAGCATTTAGAACGATATAATGTTTAAAATAAGGGCACTTTACTCTTGACATTTTACGGTTTTTTCAATTTTCTGAAAAATCCTATCATTAGATTTTTTTAAAAATACGATATTCTTGCTTAACTAACGTTTCTACATAGGGATTAAGCATTTAGAACGAAATCTAATGTCAGAAAATGGCACTTTACTCTTGACATTTTTCGGTTTTTTCAATTTTCTGGAAAATCCTATCATTAGATTTTTTTAAAAATACGATATTCTTGCTTAACTAACGTTTTTACATAGGGATTAAGCATTTGGAACGAAATCTAATGTAGGAAAATGGTACTTTACTCTTGATCGGTACGGTGGGACTTTGAAAATATTCGGGCGTTCCAATCGCTCGTCTGTTGCATCATAGCGCGTCTCGGCGCAATCGACCGATTCGCTCGACCCATTATTTTGGATTTACGGCTAAAATAAATTTTTCTCATTTTATTCAATAACATATTCTTGCTTAGATAACTTTTTTACATAGGGATTAAGCATTTAGAACGATATAATGTTTAAAATAAGGGCACTTTACTCTTGACATTTTACGGTTTTTTCAATTTTCTGAAAAATCCTATCATTAGATTTTTTTAAAAATACGATATTCTTGCTTAACTAACGTTTTTACATAGGGATTAAGCATTTAGAACGAAATCTAATGTCAGAAAATGGCACTTTACTCTTGACATTTTTCGGTTTTTTCAATTTTCTGGAAAATCCTATCATTAGATTTTTTTAAAAATACGATATTCTTGCTTAACTAACGTTTCTACATAGGGATTAAGCATTTAGAACGAAATCTAATGTAGGAAAATGGTACTTTACTCTTGATCGGTACGTTGGGACTTTGAAAATATTCGGGCGTTCCAATCGCTCGTCTGTTGCATCATAGCGCGTCTCGGCGCAATCGACCGATTCGCTCGATCCATTATTTTCGATTTACGGCTAAAATAAATTTTTCTCATTTTATTCAATAACATATTCCTGCTTAAATAACTTTTTTACATATGGATTAAGCATTTAGAACGATACATTGTTTAAAATAAGGGCACTTTACTCTTGACATTTTACGGTTTTTTCAATTTTCTGAAAAATCCTATCATTAGATTTTTTTAAAAATACGATATTCTTGCTTAACTAACGTTTCTACATAGGGATTAAGCATTTAGAACGAAATCTAATGTCAGAAAATGGCACTTTACTCTTGACATTTTTCGGTTTTTCCAATTTTCTGGAAAATCCTATCATTAGATTTTTTTAAAAATACGATATTCTTGCTTAACTAACGTTTTTACATAGGGATTAAGCATTTAGAACGAAATCTAATGTAGGAAAATGGTACTTTACTCTTGATCGGTACGTTGGGACTTGGAAAATATTCGGGCGTACGCGGCGCGCTCGGCGCTTCGAACAGCTTCGGTGTCCCCATTATTTTCGATTTACGGCTAAAATAAATTTTTCTAATTTTTTTCAATAACATATTCTTGCTTAAATAACTTTTTTACATAGGGATTAAGCATTTAGAACGATACATTGTTTAAAATAATGGCACTTTACTCTTGACATTTTACAGTTTTTTCAATTTTCTGAAAAATCCTATCATTAGATTTTTTTAAAAATACGATATTCTTGCTTAACTAACGTTTCTACATAGGGATTAAGCATTTAGAACGAAATCTAATGTCAGAAAATGGCACTTTACTCTTGACATTTTTCGGTTTTTTCAATTTTCTGGGAAATCCTATCATTAGATTTTTTTAAAAATACGATATTCTTGCTTAACTAACGTTTCTACATAGGGATTAAGCATTTAGAACGAAATCTAATGTAGGAAAATGGTACTTTACTCTTGATCGGTACGGTGGGACTTTGAAAATATTCGGGCGTTCCAATCGCTCGTCTGTTGCATCATAGCGCGTCTCGGCGCAATCGACCGATTCGCCCGACCCATTATTTTGGATTTACGGCTAAAATAAATTTTTCTCATTTTATTCAATAACATATTCTTGCTTAGATAACTTTTTTACATAGGGATTAAGCATTTAGAACGATATAATGTTTAAAATAAGGGCACTTTACTCTTGACATTTTACGGTTTTTTCAATTTTCTGAAAAATCCTATCATTAGATTTTTTTAAAAATACGATATTCTTGCTTAACTAACGTTTCTACATAGGGATTAAGCATTTAGAACGAAATCTAATGTCAGAAAATGGCACTTTACTCTTGACATTTTTCGGTTTTTTCAATTTTCTGGAAAATCCTATCATTAGATTTTTTTAAAAATACGATATTCTTGCTTAACTAACGTTTCTACATAGGGATTAAGCATTTAGAACGAAATCTAATGTAGGAAAATGGTACTTTACTCTTGATCGGTACGGTGGGACTTTGAAAATATTCGGGCGTTCCAATCGCTCGTCTGTTGCATCATAGCGCGTCTCGGCGCAATCGACCGATTCGCTCGACCCATTATTTTGGATTTACGGCTAAAATAAATTTTTCTCATTTTATTCAATAACATATTCTTGCTTAGATAACTTTTTTACATAGGGATTAAGCATTTAGAACGATATAATGTTTAAAATAAGGGCACTTTACTCTTGACATTTTACGGTTTTTTCAATTTTCTGAAAAATCCTATCATTAGATTTTTTTAAAAATACGATATTCTTGCTTAACTAACGTTTCTACATAGGGATTAAGCATTTAGAACGAAATCTAATGTCAGAAAATGGCACTTTACTCTTGACATTTTTCGGTTTTTTCAATTTTCTGGAAAATCCTATCATTAGATTTTTTTAAAAATACGATATTCTTGCTTAACTAACGTTTTTACATAGGGATTAAGCATTTGGAACGAAATCTAATGTAGGAAAATGGTACTTTACTCTTGATCGGTACGGTGGGACTTTGAAAATATTCGGGCGTTCCAATCGCTCGTCTGTTGCATCATAGCGCGTCTCGGCGCAATCGACCGATTCGCTCGACCCATTATTTTGGATTTACGGCTAAAATAAATTTTTCTCATTTTATTCAATAACATATTCTTGCTTAGATAACTTTTTTACATAGGGATTAAGCATTTAGAACGATATAATGTTTAAAATAAGGGCACTTTACTCTTGACATTTTACGGTTTTTTCAATTTTCTGAAAAATCCTATCATTAGATTTTTTTAAAAATACGATATTCTTGCTTAACTAACGTTTCTACATAGGGATTAAGCATTTAGAACGAAATCTAATGTCAGAAAATGGCACTTTACTCTTGACATTTTTCGGTTTTTCCAATTTTCTGGAAAATCCTATCATTAGATTTTTTTAAAAATACGATATTCTTGCTTAACTAACGTTTTTACATAGGGATTAAGCATTTGGAACGAAATCTAATGTAGGAAAATGGTACTTTACTCTTGATCGGTACGGTGGGACTTTGAAAATATTCGGGCGTTCCAATCGCTCGTCTGTTGCATCATAGCGCGTCTCGGCGCAATCGACCGATTCGCTCGACCCATTATTTTCGATTTACGGCTAAAATAAATTTTTCTCATTTTATTCAATAACATATTCTTGCTTAGATAACTTTTTTACATAGGGATTAAGCATTTAGAACGATATAATGTTTAAAATAAGGGCACTTTACTCTTGACATTTTACGGTTTTTTCAATTTTCTGAAAAATCCTATCATTAGATTTTTTTAAAAATACGATATTCTTGCTTAACTAACGTTTCTACATAGGGATTAAGCATTTAGAACGAAATCTAATGTCAGAAAATGGCACTTTACTCTTGACATTTTTCGGTTTTTTCAATTTTCTGGAAAATCCTATCATTAGATTTTTTTAAAAATACGATATTCTTGCTTAACTAACGTTTCTACATAGGGATTAAGCATTTAGAACGAAATCTAATGTAGGAAAATGGTACTTTACTCTTGATCGGTACGTTGGGACTTTGAAAATATTCGGGCGTTCCAAACGCTCGTCTGTTGCATCATAGCGCGTCTCGGCGCAATCGACCGATTCGCTCGATCCATTATTTTCGATTTACGGCTAAAATAAATTTTTCTCATTTTATTCAATAACATATTCCTGCTTAAATAACTTTTTTACATATGGATTAAGCATTTAGAACGATACATTGTTTAAAATAAGGGCACTTTACTCTTGACATTTTACGGTTTTTTCAATTTTCTGAAAAATCCTATGATTAGATTTTTTTAAAAATACGATATCCTTGCTTAACTAACGTTTCTACATAGGGATTAAGCATTTAGAACGAAATCTAATGTCAGAAAATGGCACTTTACTCTTGACATTTTTCGGTTTTTTCAATTTTCTGGAAAATCCTATCATTAGATTTTTTTAAAAATACGATATTCTTGCTTAACTAACGTTTCTACATAGGGATTAAGCATTTAGAACGAAATCTAATGTAGGAAAATGGTACTTTACTCTTGATCGGTACGTTGGGACTTTGAAAATATTCGGGCGTTCCAAACGCTCGTCTGTTGCATCATAGCGCGTCTCGGCGCAATCGACCGATTCGCTCGACCCATTATTTTCGATTTACGGCTAAAATAAATTTTTCTCATTTTATTCAATAACATATTCTTGCTTAGATAACTTTTTTACATAGGGATTAAGCATTTAGAACGATATAATGTTTAAAATAAGGGCACTTTACTCTTGACATTTTACGGTTTTTTCAATTTTCTGAAAAATCCTATCATTAGATTTTTTTAAAAATACGATATTCTTGCTTAACTAACGTTTCTACATAGGGATTAAGCATTTAGAACGAAATCTAATGTCAGAAAATGGCACTTTACTCTTGACATTTTTCGGTTTTTTCAATTTTCTGGAAAATCCTATCATTAGATTTTTTTAAAAATACGATATTCTTGCTTAACTAACGTTTCTACATAGGGATTAAGCATTTAGAACGAAATCTAATGTAGGAAAATGGTACTTTACTCTTGATCGGTACGTTGGGACTTTGAAAATATTCGGGCGTTCCAAACGCTCGTCTGTTGCATCATAGCGCGTCTCGGCGCAATCGACCGATTCGCTCGACCCATTATTTTCGATTTACGGCTAAAATAAATTTTTCTCATTTTATTCAATAACATATTCTTGCTTAGATAACTTTTTTACATAGGGATTAAGCATTTAGAACGATATAATGTTTAAAATAAGGGCACTTTACTCTTGACATTTTACGGTTTTTTCAATTTTCTGAAAAATCCTATCATTAGATTTTTTTAAAAATACGATATTCTTGCTTAACTAACGTTTCTACATAGGGATTAAGCATTTAGAACGAAATCTAATGTCAGAAAATTGCACTTTACTCTTGACATTTTTCGGTTTTTTCAATTTTCTGGGAAATCCTACCATTAGATTTTTTTAAAAATATGATATTCTTGCTTAACTAACGTTTTTACATAGGGATTAAGCATTTAGAACGAAATCTAATGTAGGAAAATGGTACTTTACTCTTGATCGGTACGTTGGGACTTTGAAAATATTCGGGCGTTCCAATCGCTCGTCTGTTGCATCATAGCGCGTCTCGGCGCAATCGACCGATTCGCTCGATCCATTATTTTCGATTTACGGCTAAAATAAATTTTTCTCATTTTATTCAATAACATATTCCTGCTTAAATAACTTTTTTACATATGGATTAAGCATTTAGAACGATACATTGTTTAAAATAAGGGCACTTTACTCTTGACATTTTACGGTTTTTTCAATTTTCTGAAAAATCCTATCATTAGATTTTTTTAAAAATACGATATTCTTGCTTAACTAACGTTTCTACATAGGGATTAAGCATTTAGAACGAAATCTAATGTCAGAAAATGGCACTTTACTCTTGACATTTTTCGGTTTTTCCAATTTTCTGGAAAATCCTATCATTAGATTTTTTTAAAAATACGATATTCTTGCTTAACTAACGTTTTTACATAGGGATTAAGCATTTAGAACGAAATCTAATGTAGGAAAATGGTACTTTACTCTTGATCGGTACGTTGGGACTTGGAAAATATTCGGGCGTACGCGGCGCGCTCGGCGCTTCGAACAGCTTCGGTGTCCCCATTATTTTCGATTTACGGCTAAAATAAATTTTTCTAATTTTTTTCAATAACATATTCTTGCTTAAATAACTTTTTTACATAGGGATTAAGCATTTAGAACGATACATTGTTTAAAATAATGGCACTTTACTCTTGACATTTTACAGTTTTTTCAATTTTCTGAAAAATCCTATCATTAGATTTTTTTAAAAATACGATATTCTTGCTTAACTAACGTTTCTACATAGGGATTAAGCATTTAGAACGAAATCTAATGTCAGAAAATGGCACTTTACTCTTGACATTTTTCGGTTTTTTCAATTTTCTGGGAAATCCTACCATTAGATTTTTTTAAAAATATGATATTCTTGCTTAACTAACGTTTTTACATAGGGATTAAGCATTTAGAACGAAATCTAATGTAGGAAAATGGTACTTTACTCTTGATCGGTACGTTGGGACTTTGAAAATATTCGGGCGTTCCAATCGCTCGTCTGTTGCATCATAGCGCGTCTCGGCGCAATCGACCGATTCGCTCGATCCATTATTTTCGATTTACGGCTAAAATAAATTTTTCTCATTTTATTCAATAACATATTCCTGCTTAAATAACTTTTTTACATATGGATTAAGCATTTAGAACGATACATTGTTTAAAATAAGGGCACTTTACTCTTGACATTTTACGGTTTTTTCAATTTTCTGAAAAATCCTATCATTAGATTTTTTTAAAAATACGATATTCTTGCTTAACTAACGTTTCTACATAGGGATTAAGCATTTAGAACGAAATCTAATGTCAGAAAATGGCACTTTACTCTTGACATTTTTCGGTTTTTCCAATTTTCTGGAAAATCCTATCATTAGATTTTTTTAAAAATACGATATTCTTGCTTAACTAACGTTTTTACATAGGGATTAAGCATTTAGAACGAAATCTAATGTAGGAAAATGGTACTTTACTCTTGATCGGTACGTTGGGACTTTGAAAATATTCGGGCGTTCCAATCGCTCGTCTGTTGCATCATAGCGCGTCTCGGCGCAATCGACCGATTCGCTCGATCAATTATTTTCGATTTACGGCTAAAATAAATTTTTCTCATTTTATTCAATAACATATTCCTGCTTAAATAACTTTTTTACATATGGATTAAGCATTTAGAACGATACATTGTTTAAAATAAGGGCACTTTACTCTTGACATTTTACGGTTTTTTCAATTTTCTGAAAAATCCTATCATTAGATTTTTTTAAAAATACGATATTCTTGCTTAACTAACGTTTCTACATAGGGATTAAACATTTAGAACGAAATCTAATGTCAGAAAATGGCACTTTACTCTTGACATTTTTCGGTTTTTTCAATTTTCTGGGAAATCCTATCATTAGATTTTTTTAAAAATACGATATTCTTGCTTAACTAACGTTTTTACATAGGGATTAAGCATTTAGAACGAAATCTAATGTAGGAAAATGGTACTTTACTCTTGATCGGTACGTTGGGACTTTGAAAATATTCGGGCGTTCCAATCGCTCGTCTGTTGCATCATAGCGCGTCTCGGCGCAATCGACCGATTCGCTCGATCCATTATTTTCGATTTACGGCTAAAATAAATTTTTCTAATTTTTTTCAATAACATATTCCTGCTTAAATAACTTTTTTACATAGGGATTAAGCCTTTAGAACGATACATTGTTTAAAATAAGGGCACTTTACTCTTGACATTTTACGGTTTTTTCAATTTTCTGAAAAATCCTATCATTAGATTTTTTTAAAAATACGATATTCTTGCTTAACTAACGTTTCTACATAGGGATTAAGCATTTAGAACGAAATCTAATGTCAGAAAATGGCACTTTACTCTTGACATTTTTCGGTTTTTTCAATTTTCTGGGAAATCCTATCATTAGATTTTTTTAAAAATACGATATTCTTGCTTAACTAACGTTTTTACATAGGGATTAAGCATTTAGAACGAAATCTAATGTAGGAAAATGGTACTTTACTCTTGATCGGTACGTTGGGACTTTGAAAATATTCGGGCGTTCCAATCGCTCGTCTGTTGCATCATAGCGCGTCTCGGCGCAATCGACCGATTCGCTCGATCCATTATTTTCGATTTACGGCTAAAATAAATTTTTCTCATTTTATTCAATAACATATTCCTGCTTAAATAACTTTTTTACATATGGATTAAGCATTTAGAACGATACATTGTTTAAAATAAGGGCACTTTACTCTTGACATTTTACGGTTTTTTCAATTTTCTGAAAAATCCTATCATTAGATTTTTTTAAAAATACGATATTCTTGCTTAACTAACGTTTCTACATAGGGATTAAGCATTTAGAACGAAATCTAATGTCAGAAAATGGCACTTTACTCTTGACATTTTTCGGTTTTTTCAATTTTCTGGGAAATCCTATCATTAGATTTTTTTAAAAATACGATATTCTTGCTTAACTAACGTTTTTACATAGGGATTAAGCATTTAGAACGAAATCTAATGTAGGAAAATGGTACTTTACTCTTGATCGGTACGTTGGGACTTTGAAAATATTCGGGCGTTCCAATCGCTCGTCTGTTGCATCATAGCGCGTCTCGGCGCAATCGACCGATTCGCTCGATCCATTATTTTCGATTTACGGCTAAAATAAATTTTTCTCATTTTATTCAATAACATATTCTTGCTTAAATAACTTTTTTACATAGGGATTAAGCATTTAGAACGATACATTGTTTAAAATAAGGGCACTTTACTCTTGACATTTTACGGTTTTTTCAATTTTCTGAAAAATCCTATCATTAGATTTTTTTAAGAATACGATATTCTTGCTTAACTAACGTTTCTACATAGGGATTAAGCATTTAGAACGAAATCTAATGTCAGAAAATGGCACTTTACTCTTGACATTTTTCGGTTTTTTCAATTTTCTGGAAAATCCTATCATTAGATTTTTTTAAAAATACGATATTCTTGCTTAACTAACGTTTTTACATAGGGATTAAGCATTTAGAACGAAATCTAATGTAGGAAAATGGTACTTTACTCTTGATCGGTACGTTGGGACTTTGAAAATATTCGGGCGTACGCGGCGCGCTCGGCGCTTCGAACAGCTCCGGTGTCCCCATTATTTTCGATTTACGGCTAAAATAAATTTTTCTAATTTTTTTCAATAACATATTCCTGCTAAAATAACTTTTTTACATAGGGATTAAGCATTTAGAACGATACATTGTTTAAAATAAGGGCACTTTACTCTTGACATTTTACGGTTTTTTCAATTTTCTGAAAAATCCTATCATTAGATTTTTTTAAAAATACGATATTCTTGCTTAACTAACGTTTCTACATAGGGATTAAGCATTTAGAACGAAATCTAATGTCAGAAAATGGCACTTTACTCTTGACATTTTACGGTTTTTTCAATTTTCTGGGAAATCCTATCATTAGATTTTTTTAAAAATACGATATTCTTGCTTAACTAACGTTTTTACATAGGGATTAAGCATTTAGAACGAAATCTAATGTAGGAAAATGGTACTTTACTCTTGATCGGTACGTTGGGACTTGGAAAATATTCGGCCGTACGCGGCGCGTCTCGGCGCTTCGAACAGCTCCGGTGTCCCCATTATTTTCGATTTACGGCTAAAATAAATTTTTCTAATTTTTTTCAATTACATATTCTTGCTTAGATAACTTTTTTACATAGGGATTAAGCATTTAGAACGACATATTGTTTAAAATAATGGTACTTTACTCTTGTGATTTTTCGGTTTTTTTTGATTATTTGGAAAAATAAATTTTTGTAATTTTTTTAAATACGATATTCGTGATCAGTGAACGATTTCACATATGGATTAAGCATTTAGAATCGTGCGGAAGCGTTATTAAAAAAGTTTACTCGATGCGATGGGACTTTGAAAAGTTTGTGAAAATTTTCATATTGGGAAAAAATGTGTAATTTTTTGTCTAGTTTACGGTAGTGTAATTTATTTTAATGTTTACTATAAATTTTTTTTTCGTTCGTTCACGCGCTATGTTACAACAGCACGGCCGGGCGGTCTGTTGCCGCGGCGGTTTACACTCATAAGCGCGCGTGCTATTCGGCCGGCGGCGCCGGCGTCCTTGCCGGCCGTTCGGTATCTATAAGAGATACACGGTCCGTGCGAGGCGGACGGAGCAGAGCGGGTTTTGGGCCAATTCTACGATCTCGGTCGAGAAGCTGTCTCAGAGCTCCTTCGGGGCTTCGGTCCTGACTGTTTCGTGCCGTTTACGTTACGGACTTTTCTCCACACAGCGTGGCCACGGGTCGGTGTCTTTGACCGAATGGCCCATATGTGGCAAGCCCTACGGGGTTGGTTACCCGTATGCACTTTGTATGTATACTCGTACTCACTGAGCAATCGACTCTTCTGTCCGAGCGATGGAAAAATTTTTTAAAATGCATCTGTAAGATTTGGAAGCAAATCGTACCAATTGAAAACTGTGGCTAAAATGAATAGCCCAGTGGAGAGAGAAAACTATCAAAAAACTGATTTTTTAAATCAAGAGGTGTCAGAAATCGAAATGCCTAGCGCGAGCGGAAGAACACGCTTTCTCGCCAGTCCAGCATGTGTCCTGTCCGTTCTTCCTCGGCTTGCCGATTTTGCCCAGATCAGAGGTTTCGTGCTTCCGGCGGTCAGAAGATCAGCGTGAGCGTACGCGCTTCCACGACTATGGCATCACCCATGTACTTTTTCCTTTGAATATATTTGAGTACATAAAAAATATTAAAACATATAGAGAGAACTGTGTCTTGGATCTTAAAAATTTGTCAATAGCGATGATATATTATTACTTAACTTGAAGTATTTGTACGTTTTAGCTGGGACGTACATTTATCTTACAAGATGTTAATAGCGAGACTCTTGAAGATAAAATTATCTTGTGATTTTATGAAGGCAAAGATAGAAACGTACGAAGCTGGCGTACGTAGAAAAATGTGATTTTACGATAGAACAAAAATATAATACGTACGTTTTTGGGCGTACGGTAAAATATCTGTATGGTAGAAAAATGAAAGAAATTGAGCGTTAA
>NW_027476183.1:10000-17500 GCF_051020955.1 Megalopta genalis | reverse complement strand
TCCATTATCCGAACGAAAGTAACACGCCGCTGGTACTTTATTTTATTATAATAATTTAATTATAAGACAGAAACCGCTGATACTTGGTTGTAAAATCTCCATTATCCGAACGAAAGTAACACGCCGCTGGTACTTTATTTTATTATAATAATTTAATTATAAGACAGAAACCGCTGGTACTTGGTTGTAAAATCTCCATTATCCGAACGAAAGCAATACGCCGTTGGTACTTGGTTATAAAATTTTCATTACAAGATAGAAAGCAATATGCCGCTGGTTATATTAATGTAATCTTATGGAAAGCATTACGCCGCTGGAACTTTGACCATTGCAATAATCGATCGGAAGCTATACACAGCAAGGAATACGAATATTATACCAAGAGATCGAAAACAATACGCTGTTCGGACGTTTTGACTAGCTGTCGCACAGTGCAGACGCGCCGACCCGTCGCTCCGCATTTCGAGCGCAATTTCAGTGGTTTTTCAGTTCAGAAAATTACAGAGAGTGTTTGGTTGTGTTGCAGGAGTCAAACTGAATGATTTGATGCATAAAGTTTAATTAAACTCCCATTACTTTGCCGGGAAACATCGATTATTCCGATCTAGAAAGAGACAGAGACAGTCGATCCGCGTTATGTTAAATATTTCAAGGTTCCCGATTCCACAAAATTATAAAAAGTATACGGCTGTGTAGCGGGGATCAAAACGAGTAATTTCATGTATAAAGTTTAATTAATCTCCCAATAGTTTGCCGGGAAACATCGATTATTCCGATCTAGAAAGAGACAGAGATAGTCGATCCGCGTTATGTTAAATATTGCAAGGTTCCCGATTCCACAAAATTATAAAAAGTATACGGCTGTGTAGCGGGGATCAAAACGAGTAATTTCATGTATAAAGTTTAATTAAACTCCCAATAGTTTGCCGGGAAACATCGATTCTTCCGATCTAGAAAGAGACAGAGACAGACGATCCGCGTTATGTTAAATATTTCAAGGTTCCCGATTCCACAAAATTATAAAAAGTATACGGCTGTGTAGCGGGGATCAAAACGAGTAATTTCATGTATAAAGTTTAATTAATCTCTCAATAGTTTGCCGGGAAACATCGATTATTCCGATCTAGAAAGAGACAGAGACAGACGATCCGCGTTATGTTAAATATTTCAAGGTTCCCGATTCCACAAAATTATAAAAAGTATACGGCTGTGTAGCGGGGATCAAAACGAGTAATTTCATGTATAAAGTTTAATTAAACTCCCAATAGTTTGCCGGGAAACATCGATTCTTCCGATCTAGAAAGAGACAGAGACAGACGATCCGCGTTATGTTAAATATTTCAAGGTTCCCGATTCCACAAAATTATAAAAAGTATACGGCTGTGTAGCGGGGATCAAAACGAGTAATTTCATGTATATTGTTTAATTAATCTCCCAATAGTTTGCCGGGAAACAACGATTATTCCGATCTAGAAAGAGACAGAGACAGACGATCCGCGTTATGTTAAATATTTCAAGGTTCCCGATTCCACAAAATTATAAAAAGTATACGGCTGTGTAGCGGGGATCAAAACGAGTAATTTCATGTATAAAGTTTAATTAATCTCCCAATAGTTTGCCGGGAAACATCGATTATTCCGATCTAGAAAGAGACAGAGATAGTCGATCCGCGTTATGTTAAATATTGCAAGGTTCCCGATTCCACAAAATTATAAAAAGTATACGGCTGTGTAGCGGGGATCAAAACGAGTAATTTCATGTATAAAGTTTAATTAAACTCCCAATAGTTTGCCGGGAAACATCGATTCTTCCGATCTAGAAAGAGACAGAGACAGACGATCCGCGTTATGTTAAATATTTCAAGGTTCCCGATTCCACAAAATTATAAAAAGTATACGGCTGTGTAGCGGGGATCAAAACGAGTAATTTCATGTATAAAGTTTAATTAAACTCCCAATAGTTTGCCGGGAAATATCGATTCTTCCGATCTAGAAAGAGACAGAGACAGACGATCCGCGTTATGTTAAATATTTCAAGGTTCCCGATTCCACAAAATTATAAAAAGTATACGGCTGTGTAGCGGGGATCAAAACGAGTAATTTCATGTATAAAGTTTAATTAAACTCCCAATAGTTTGCCGGGAAACATCGATTCTTCCGATCTAGAAAGAGACAGAGACAGACGATCCGCGTTATGTTAAATATTTCAAGGTTCCCGATTCCACAAAATTATAAAAAGTATACGGCTGTGTAGCGGGGATCAAAACGAGTAATTTCATGTATAAAGTTTAATTAATCTCCCAATAGTTTGCCGGGAAACATCGATTCTCCCGATCTAGAAAGAGACAGAGACAGACGATCCGCGTTATGTTAAATATTTCAAGGTTCCCGATTCCACAAAATTATAAAAAGTATACGGCTGTGTAGCGGGGATCAAAACGAGTAATTTCATGTATAAAGTTTAATTAAACTCCCAATAGTTTGCCGGGAAACATCGATTCTTCCGATCTAGAAAGAGACAGAGACAGACGATCCGCGTTATGTTAAATATTTCAAGGTTCCCGATTCCACAAAATTATAAAAAGTATACGGCTGTGTAGCAGGGATCAGAACGCGTAATTTCATGTATAAAGTTTAATTAAACTCCCAATAGTTTGTCGGGAAACATCGATAGTTCGATCGCGCGAGAGAGACAGAGAAACGAACAGTCTTTTTTTCGATTTACGGCTAAAATAAATTTTTCTAATTTTTTTCAATAACATATTCCTGCTAAAATAACTTTTTTACATAGGGATTAAGCATTTAGAACGATACATTGTTTAAAATAAGGGCACTTTACTCTTGACATTTTACGGTTTTTTCAATTTTCTGAAAAATCCTATCATTAGATTTTTTTAAAAATACGATATTCTTGCTTAACTAACGTTTCTACATAGGGATTAAGCATTTAGAACGAAATCTAATGTCAGAAAATGGCACTTTACTCTTGACATTTTTCGGTTTTTTCAATTTTCTGGAAAATCCTATCATTAGATTTTTTTAAAAATACGATATTCTTGCTTAACTAACGTTTTTACATAGGGATTAAGCATTTAGAACGAAATCTAATGTAGGAAAATGGTACTTTACTCTTGATCGGTACGTTGGGACTTTGAAAATATTCGGGCGTTCCAATCGCTCGTCTGTTGCATCATAGCGCGTCTCGGCGCAATCGACCGATTCGCTCGATCCATTATTTTCGATTTACGGCTAAAATAAATTTTTCTCATTTTATTCAATAACATATTCCTGCTTAAATAACTTTTTTACATATGGATTAAGCATTTAGAACGATACATTGTTTAAAATAAGGGCACTTTACTCTTGACATTTTACGGTTTTTTCAATTTTCTGAAAAATCCTATCATTAGATTTTTTTAAAAATACGATATTCTTGCTTAACTAACGTTTCTACATAGGGATTAAGCATTTAGAACGAAATCTAATGTCAGAAAATGGCACTTTACTCTTGACATTTTTCGGTTTTTTCAATTTTCTGGGAAATCCTATCATTAGATTTTTTTAAAAATACGATATTCTTGCTTAACTAACGTTTTTACATAGGGATTAAGCATTTAGAACGAAATCTAATGTAGGAAAATGGTACTTTACTCTTGATCGGTACGTTGGGACTTTGAAAATATTCGGGCGTTCCAATCGCTCGTCTGTTGCATCATAGCGCGTCTCGGCGCAATCGACCGATTCGCTCGATCCATTATTTTCGATTTACGGCTAAAATAAATTTTTCTCATTTTATTCAATAACATATTCTTGCTTAAATAACTTTTTTACATAGGGATTAAGCATTTAGAACGATACATTGTTTAAAATAAGGGCACTTTACTCTTGACATTTTACGGTTTTTTCAATTTTCTGAAAAATCCTATCATTAGATTTTTTTTTAAGAATACGATATTCTTGCTTAACTAACGTTTCTACATAGGGATTAAGCATTTAGAACGAAATCTAATGTCAGAAAATGGCACTTTACTCTTGACATTTTTCGGTTTTTTCAATTTTCTGGGAAATCCTATCATTAGATTTTTTTAAAAATACGATATTCTTGCTTAACTAACGTTTCTACATAGGGATTAAGCATTTAGAACGAAATCTAATGTCAGAAAATGGCACTTTACTCTTGACATTTTTCGGTTTTTCCAATTTTCTGGAAAATCCTATCATTAGATTTTTTTAAAAATACGATATTCTTGCTTAACTAACGTTTTTACATAGGGATTAAGCATTTAGAACGAAATCTAATGTAGGAAAATGGTACTTTACTCTTGATCGGTACGTTGGGACTTTGAAAATATTCGGGCGTTCCAATCGCTCGTCTGTTGCATCATAGCGCGTCTCGGCGCAATCGACCGATTCGCTCGATCAATTATTTTCGATTTACGGCTAAAATAAATTTTTCTCATTTTATTCAATAACATATTCCTGCTTAAATAACTTTTTTACATATGGATTAAGCATTTAGAACGATACATTGTTTAAAATAAGGGCACTTTACTCTTGACATTTTACGGTTTTTTCAATTTTCTGAAAAATCCTATCATTAGATTTTTTTAAAAATACGATATTCTTGCTTAACTAACGTTTCTACATAGGGATTAAACATTTAGAACGAAATCTAATGTCAGAAAATGGCACTTTACTCTTGACATTTTTCGGTTTTTTCAATTTTCTGGGAAATCCTATCATTAGATTTTTTTAAAAATACGATATTCTTGCTTAACTAACGTTTTTACATAGGGATTAAGCATTTAGAACGAAATCTAATGTAGGAAAATGGTACTTTACTCTTGATCGGTACGTTGGGACTTTGAAAATATTCGGGCGTTCCAATCGCTCGTCTGTTGCATCATAGCGCGTCTCGGCGCAATCGACCGATTCGCTCGATCCATTATTTTCGATTTACGGCTAAAATAAATTTTTCTAATTTTTTTCAATAACATATTCCTGCTTAAATAACTTTTTTACATAGGGATTAAGCCTTTAGAACGATACATTGTTTAAAATAAGGGCACTTTACTCTTGACATTTTACGGTTTTTTCAATTTTCTGAAAAATCCTATCATTAGATTTTTTTAAAAATACGATATTCTTGCTTAACTAACGTTTCTACATAGGGATTAAGCATTTAGAACGAAATCTAATGTCAGAAAATGGCACTTTACTCTTGACATTTTTCGGTTTTTTCAATTTTCTGGGAAATCCTATCATTAGATTTTTTTAAAAATACGATATTCTTGCTTAACTAACGTTTTTACATAGGGATTAAGCATTTAGAACGAAATCTAATGTAGGAAAATGGTACTTTACTCTTGATCGGTACGTTGGGACTTTGAAAATATTCGGGCGTTCCAATCGCTCGTCTGTTGCATCATAGCGCGTCTCGGCGCAATCGACCGATTCGCTCGATCCATTATTTTCGATTTACGGCTAAAATAAATTTTTCTCATTTTATTCAATAACATATTCCTGCTTAAATAACTTTTTTACATATGGATTAAGCATTTAGAACGATACATTGTTTAAAATAAGGGCACTTTACTCTTGACATTTTACGGTTTTTTCAATTTTCTGAAAAATCCTATCATTAGATTTTTTTAAAAATACGATATTCTTGCTTAACTAACGTTTCTACATAGGGATTAAGCATTTAGAACGAAATCTAATGTCAGAAAATGGCACTTTACTCTTGACATTTTTCGGTTTTTTCAATTTTCTGGGAAATCCTATCATTAGATTTTTTTAAAAATACGATATTCTTGCTTAACTAACGTTTTTACATAGGGATTAAGCATTTAGAACGAAATCTAATGTAGGAAAATGGTACTTTACTCTTGATCGGTACGTTGGGACTTTGAAAATATTCGGGCGTTCCAATCGCTCGTCTGTTGCATCATAGCGCGTCTCGGCGCAATCGACCGATTCGCTCGATCCATTATTTTCGATTTACGGCTAAAATAAATTTTTCTCATTTTATTCAATAACATATTCTTGCTTAAATAACTTTTTTACATAGGGATTAAGCATTTAGAACGATACATTGTTTAAAATAAGGGCACTTTACTCTTGACATTTTACGGTTTTTTCAATTTTCTGAAAAATCCTATCATTAGATTTTTTTAAGAATACGATATTCTTGCTTAACTAACGTTTCTACATAGGGATTAAGCATTTAGAACGAAATCTAATGTCAGAAAATGGCACTTTACTCTTGACATTTTTCGGTTTTTTCAATTTTCTGGAAAATCCTATCATTAGATTTTTTTAAAAATACGATATTCTTGCTTAACTAACGTTTTTACATAGGGATTAAGCATTTAGAACGAAATCTAATGTAGGAAAATGGTACTTTACTCTTGATCGGTACGTTGGGACTTTGAAAATATTCGGGCGTACGCGGCGCGCTCGGCGCTTCGAACAGCTCCGGTGTCCCCATTATTTTCGATTTACGGCTAAAATAAATTTTTCTAATTTTTTTCAATAACATATTCCTGCTAAAATAACTTTTTTACATAGGGATTAAGCATTTAGAACGATACATTGTTTAAAATAAGGGCACTTTACTCTTGACATTTTACGGTTTTTTCAATTTTCTGAAAAATCCTATCATTAGATTTTTTTAAAAATACGATATTCTTGCTTAACTAACGTTTCTACATAGGGATTAAGCATTTAGAACGAAATCTAATGTCAGAAAATGGCACTTTACTCTTGACATTTTACGGTTTTTTCAATTTTCTGGGAAATCCTATCATTAGATTTTTTTAAAAATACGATATTCTTGCTTAACTAACGTTTTTACATAGGGATTAAGCATTTAGAACGAAATCTAATGTAGGAAAATGGTACTTTACTCTTGATCGGTACGTTGGGACTTGGAAAATATTCGGCCGTACGCGGCGCGTCTCGGCGCTTCGAACAGCTCCGGTGTCCCCATTATTTTCGATTTACGGCTAAAATAAATTTTTCTAATTTTTTTCAATTACATATTCTTGCTTAGATAACTTTTTTACATAGGGATTAAGCATTTAGAACGACATATTGTTTAAAATAATGGTACTTTACTCTTGTGATTTTTCGGTTTTTTTTGATTATTTGGAAAAATAAATTTTTGTAATTTTTTTAAATACGATATTCGTGATCAGTGAACGATTTCACATATGGATTAAGCATTTAGAATCGTGCGGAAGCGTTATTAAAAAAGTTTACTCGATGCGATGGGACTTTGAAAAGTTTGTGAAAATTTTCATATTGGGAAAAAATGTGTAATTTTTTGTCTAGTTTACGGTAGTGTAATTTATTTTAATGTTTACTATAAATTTTTTTTTCGTTCGTTCACGCGCTATGTTACAACAGCACGGCCGGGCGGTCTGTTGCCGCGGCGGTTTACACTCATAAGCGCGCGTGCTATTCGGCCGGCGGCGCCGGCGTCCTTGCCGGCCGTTCG